>NC_056743.1:325696238-325758738 GCF_019279795.1 Protopterus annectens
ATATAATGAAGCTGATTTAGCTGTTGAGGAAACTTTGACATGTCTGCAATATGCTTTGGGCTTTTTGTATAGTCAACTGGGTGGTGCAGTGGTGCAGCGGTCAGCGTTGTTGCCTCACAGCAATAAGTTTGATTCTCGACTGGTGTGCCTTCTGTGCATAGTCTGCATGTCCTCCTGCATTTGCGTGGGTTTCCTCTGGGTGCTCTGGTTTCCTCCCACATTCCAAAGACATGTGTCTGGAGCATTTCTCTCTGGGCCTCCACTGAAATGGGCTCTGTCCCAGTCAGACTTTCCCAGTAAACAAATGTTAAATAAATAAATAACTGCATTTATTATTTTAACTGAAATATGCTCAGTTTATTTGTAGCATATTAATTTGAGGTTTTTGTACCTATTTAATCAGATAGGAGTAATTTCCTAAAAGTTGTTTCACCAATGGGAAGTTAAAGGATCTGTTTCTGTCTCATGTAGGCAAGCCAACATAATGAAGCTGATGTTGTTGATGGGAGAATATAGATGTTATTTGCATACTTAATGAGTTGCACAAAAAATCTTATTCTTCATAATGAATTATATTTACTTAATGAGCATCCCAAGGACATGCTGTGGGTGGATTGAATACTCTAAATTGGCCATGGGAGTGAGTGCGTGCGTGTGCGTGCCTTCCATGGAAGGTTGGGTGCCGGGCTGGCAACTCAACACTGTAAAACTCCACTGCCAATCATGAGCCGGCAGGTGATCTGCTGTGGCGACCCCTAACCGGGAAAAGCCGGAAGAAGAATGTCTAAATCATTTCTCTCCAGTTGTGCAACATCTTGAGTTTAGAGCAGTGCAAGCCTCACCTTTTCATCCTGTTTTAGATGTACTGACATGCCTAGTTTCTTAGCATGCAGTTATTACAATGAAATATCATTAACTTGCAGATTCACAATAGGGGCCACAACTGGCCATTGGTGTAAACTTGTTTTGTTCTGTGCCATAACTGTTATGAAATGATTGATATGCTGAGGTAATTATTTTGAATTAGTAAGGACTGACTTATTGAGAAGAAGACACAGCGTCTTACAGAGAAAATGCATATCCTGGTTAATAGTAGACCCCAACTGCAGCTTGGGTCACCTATTTATAAATGAGGAATACAACCATAAAAAGACAGAGAAAGACTGACCAGTCATATTATTGCAGGTCAAACATACATGCCACATTCCAGACATCTGCATGTTGTTGATGATAACTGCACTGCATGTTAGGAGACCTCTCTGACTGAGAGGAAAGGGCCACTGCTAGTGAGCCTGACTCTTGGCGTCTGGGCTGATGGAATTAAGCATCATGACTTGGAATAAGTTAGAATTTGTTCCACTGTGATTAAAGGACAGAAAGGTTAGTTGGTTTAAAACTTTCACTCCACACCCCGAGCTCTTAAACAGGAGAAATATGACTAAGTTATGAATGTGAAAGAACATTTAAGGAAGTTCCTTATACATGCTGGTAACTAGCATGAAAGATCTGTTGTAAGATATAGAAGAAAAAAATAGCTGTAACTGATGCTTTCCAGAAAAAAAAACATATTTTCATTGTACTGCTGTTTTAAATGATGCCATAATGTAACACCTGGAGAGTAAGTTGTGAAGTTCTGCCAATGAAAACAAATGTTATGAGCCCAGCTGTATGAAGTTTTTAATTGAATTACCTGAGGACATGCCGAAAGAAGTCTGCCATTTGTAAAAGCCCATACAAAGCTTCTGTTTTATCTTTGGTTTATAGAAAACATACTTGAAACTTAAGTATAATAGATGCTACCATTTTACTGGTGTGCTGCTGTCAAAGTTGTCATAATAAACATAGCCTGTGTTTATTACACTCAAATTCATTTGAATAATCACATTATAAAGTGGAATATACAACACGAGGAAGTAAATTCTGGAGTAATGTTAGCAGGGTTATTGTTTCTAACGGACTAGTGAACCTACAAAAGAAGATTTTAATGAAAATGATGGACAGAAGTTCATATAGCTCTTCTTTATATTTCTAACTACTGAGTGAAGGACAACGTATATACTCACAGTAGAATAATGGAGATGCCATTTCTGTCAACAAGCAAATGGCTGCATTCTTAACAAACACAAACTGTGTGTAAGAGGCAGAAGGGAAACTGTTCAGTGGCAGGAAGCAAATACCGCAAATAATAAGTTAAAAGTAAGTTAATAACAGATTTAAGAAAACTCCTCACTTTACCCATTGACACTCGTACCCCTTGATACCGAGGTGTACTCCAACAGAAACAGAAAGAAATAAGATTTAAAGGGACATACTAAAGGAGACAGAAGAATAGATGGTGATGTTAAACTGTGAGAATTAACAAAGTGAAAATAATGCACATGGGTAATCTGAAAAGTAACACAAGTAACAAACTGAGAAGCAAGGTAAATCACTAAGTACTGGGTATGAAACCAATGTTAAATAGTATCTACTGTAGTAGTAGTTTTAGCATTATGACTTGGAAACACTGTAGTTGCAACATAACATTTCAAAATGCATCTTTATAATTAACTTTGTTATGTGAATTACCATGCTAGGTTTCTAGATCAACATTTTGTAATTCATTACTGTAAACTGCAAAATCCTGCAAGTAATACACTGACAATACTGCTGTAATTCTTGTGGTTTATACATTTTTCTAGTTTTGAAATTTGTGAAAGATTTCATATTATAGATAATATATCTGAGAGCAGCATGGTATGAAATTGATATGGAGTTATTTTTCAGAACTGATGAAAGTAGCACTAACTCCTTGCAGGCAGATCAAAAGTTATACTTTGTTTTCTATTTTTAGTACATTCTTTCCTGTAAATGTGTTGTAACTATCTTGTTTTTAAGGCTGCTTGTGCAGTTGCCAATCAAACAAGAAGGTTCTGCAAAACAGAACAGACTGTACAATAACAACAGAAGTGAGAGAGAAAAGCATCACAGAGTAAGACATAGACATTAGAAATACAGAAAAGGGCTTTCAAGAATTCATCCTAGTAGGCTGGGAATTGAATATAGTCATGATTATTTTATTTTGAATTTTTTCAACCCGGGGTGCACAGTATTTAAGTGAAAATGCACACCAGTGTGCAATATATTTTTAGACTATCATGCCTGTTTTTTAAACAACTCTTAGCTATTTTTCAGGTTTTTCGTGGGTGACATAACTAATAGCCTTGGAACTTTCAAACACTCCCATAGCACTCATACTAGTTTGAGTATGAAATTTAATGAACAGACTGACAATGTATATGAAAAATAACATACATAAAATAATAGAATAATATATTTGTTGACAGCAAAAGAGCATTATATAACACAGTCTGACAGTTTAGCTGTCTTGACAATTGATCTGTTCTAATTCATCAGCAACATCTATTCTTCCCCCTTTCACTAAAATGTCTTTAGAACTTTTACCCACATTTATGATTTCTTCCGTTGTTTTTAGACACACTAAATCACAAAAAAGGCTGTTGTGTGCAACCACCACTCTATGAGAAAAGTATAGTTGTGTAAAATCTTACCATAATAATAGATATCTTTCTCTTCACTGACTGTTGCAGTATTTATATTAGAAGAGATGTTTTGCCCTCGGCAGCCCATCTTTCAGACAGTATAAGTAAGCTTAAAAGAGATCTTGTTTGCATTGTACATCACATTTATGCTCCCTGCACAGAACGTAGGGCATAAAAGGGACATATGTACACAAATAAATTGAACTGAATTGCCCTAGAAAACAGTCATCATAGAGCAAAGGAGTCCATGCACATCCAGAAGAAAAAAATGCAGAATAAACAAAAAAGGGGGTTGGAGGGAGGGAGTGAATACACAAACAGTGAAGAGAAGAACATCCACTGTTATGGCATGATTTTACGCAATTGCACTATGTCATTGTATATCACTGTTGCAGTATTTGTAACAGAACGGAGAGTAAAAAAGCTTAAGAAACAGAATGGGACATGTAAGGCTGAGAAGAGCCCTCAACAAGTCCACATGAAATGGTTTCTGCAAAACCTGCTCTGGCCCTAGAAACCATATCTAACTTATAATGCTTAGTAAAGGTAAGTATGAAAGACCAGGTAGCAGTTTCAAGGATAGAGTTGGTGTCCAACTCCTTGAAGAAGAGGGTACAAGAAGATACAACAGCCCTAGTGGAATGAGTTCTAACAGAAGCAGACAGAGATTTGCCATGAAAAGAGTAACAAAATTAAATTGGCTTAGATATCCAGGAGGAGATGGTTTGCTTAGTATTAGCCAAGCCCAAAGGTCGGGGATGAAAGGAAACAAAAAAATCTGATCAGACTTATGGATAGTCCTACTTTTATCCAAATAGTACCTGAGCTGTCTGTGCAAATCCACCGTATGCAGGACCCTCTCAGTAGCAGAGTTAGGAGAAAGGAAAAAGGAAGGGAGTTGGACTGACTGATTCAAGGACAACTCATTGACCTCCTTGGGCATAAAAGAAGGATTAGTATGAAGGAACACCCTGTCCCTGTGAAAAACCACAAACGGAGGAATGACCTTAAGGGCCTAGAGCTCAGAAATGCTCCAAGCAGAAGTAAGAGCCAGCAATAAAACAGTCTTCAGGGTACAATGTTGCAAAGAAGCAGAATCTGCTTTCTCAAAATGAGCCTGAGTCAATTTTTCCAAAACAAAATTAAGGTCCGAAGGAGGAGAAATAGGCTTTCTTGGAGGCCTAATATGTAGGAAGTCTTTAAGAAATTGACCTCAAAACGAGAAGCAGGTAAGCAGAAGTGGCTGAAAAATGGGCCTTCACAGAAGAATAGGCCAAGTCAGACTGGAGCAATTCATACAAATAAAAGAGGACCAGAGGGATCTCCACTGAAAAAGGGTCCTGGTTACGAGCATGGCACCAGACAGAAACTCTCTTCCATTTGGACATATAAGATTTTCTGGTTGACGGTTTCCTTGTCTTCTGTAAAACCTTGAATATGTCCTCAGAAAAGTGGTGCCTGAAAGGGATTAAAACCCTATCACCCACAATGTCAGGTGCAGAGTGGATAAGTGGGGATGGATGAGAGACAACCTGTCCTATGTGAGGAGATTCAACCGGTAAGGTAACTTGTGATGACTGCCCCTTGTCATATGCATTAAGAGGGGGAACCAGTGCTGTCTCAGCCAAAAGGGAGTCACTAGCAAGATTTTTGGGGAGTTCAGCTGAATCTTCTGCAGGACTTGGAAGTAGAGGAACAAGAGGGAAAACATAAAGAAACTTTCCCTTTTAAGGAAAGGAAAGGAAGGGGCATGTATTTTCTAGGCCAGATGGCATGGCACACTGGAATAGAAGAGAGGAAACTGCCTGGTCAGAGTGGATGCAAAAAGATCTACCTGAGGAATGCCCCACCAATGGATAATGTCCAGAAATGTGTCTCTGTGAAGCATCCATTTGTGAGCCTGTGTTTTAGAGTCTGCCACAAAGATAAACACCTTAACCATTATGCCAACTCCCAGCTCAAAGACATGTCTGAGGCTATGCATTGTCTCATATTGCAAACAGGATGTTGGAATTTCATAGGTACAATGCTAGCTACCCTTCTAGGCCATTTGAAGCCTAGCCAATTTCCCAAGGTGAGAATCAAACCCTGTACCTTGTGTCTGTGAGGTAAACACCTTAACAATTATCCCAAATTCTATTTTTTTTTCAGATTGTGCTCTGGAAGGAATGTATACTGCCTGAGTTGTTAACTGGTAACTGAGAGCCACTTCCCAAGCCTGAAACGCCAACCTGCAGAGTATGTAAGATTTCGTGTCCCCCTGCTTGTTGACATACCACATCACTTTAATGTTATTTGTGTACACCTTTGAAGGGCCCAGAGAGAACATGGGGTGAAAAGCCTAAAAGGCCAGAATCGGAGCCCTCATCTCTTTTATGTTGATATTGTCTGACTTCTGAAGGGAGGCCAAAGACCCTGAGCTTTCAAGTGATCAAGAGATGTCTCCCATCCCATATCTGAGGCATTGGTGAACATCTCTTGAGAAGGGACTGGAGGCTAAAAGGACCAGCCTGGCTTGAGAGTGAACTGTTGAATCCACCACTTGAATTCCTTCTTGAGACAGGGAAGGAGAGGTACATTGAAATTCAAAGGGTGATGATACTGCAGACAAACCAACTTGAGGTACCACTGAACCTTACCAATATGCAGTCTGGCAAGAGGAATCACTGGAATTGAAGAGACCATGAGTCCCAGAGCCTGAAGAAACTCCTTGGCTGACATGGCAGTCAGAGGAAGAAGAGACTGAAAGAAAGATGTCAATCACAATACCTTTGGAGGTGGAAGAGAGGCCAGCATTGGCATCATCTGAATCCTGCATCCTGGATACACATGATCCTAAGAGCAAGTTGAATGGACTTTTAGAAATGGATAGTAAACCCCAGACTTTGAAGAAGAGAGATGGTGACCATGTCTGAGGCATTGGTGAACATCTCTTGAGAAGGGACTGGAGGCTAAAAGGACCAGCCTGGCTTGAGAGTGAACTGTTGAATCCACCACTTGAATTCCTTCTTGAGACAGGGAAGGAGAGGTACATTGAAATTCAAAGGGTGATGATACTGCAGACAAACCAACTTGAGGTACCACTGAACCTTACCAATATGCAGTCTGGCAAGAGGAATCACTGGAATTGAAGAGACCATGAGTCCCAGAGCCTGAAGAAACTCCTTGGCTGACATGGCAGTCAGAGGAAGAAGAGACTGAAAGAAAGATGTCAATCACAATACCTTTGGAGGTGGAAGAGAGGCCAGCATTGGCAATTTGAATGGACTTTTAGAAATGGATAGTAAACCCCAGACTTTGAAGAAGAGAGATGGTGAACTGCAGATCCTACAACAATTGAGTGGGAGAAGGTGCCTAAAGTAACAGGTCATCTAGATAAGAAAACATCTGAATGCCTTGGAGCCTGCATAAGACAATCACAGGATATAGGCATTTTGTGAATACCTCCGGGGCAGTAGAGAGGCCAATGGCAAAGTAGAGAACTGAAAATGAGAGTAAGAAACAGAGAAATATAAAAACTTCCTGAAAATAGAGTGAATAGGGATATGAAGGGAAGCATCCTTCAGATCCAAAGAAACCAAAAAAGCTTGGGGTAGTGAAAGAGGAAACAGGGTTTGAAGAGTATCCTAAAAAGAGGATGATGAGCAGGGAAGTGATCCAGAATCACATAACTTATCTACATTTAAGGTAACTGGGTACAAAATGAATGAAGCGAACCACAACCACAAACTGATAGTTCCCAACGCAATATTCCAAAGAAACTTCCGCTCGGAGAAAGAATAAACACCAAATTTATTTTGCCATACAACGAAGATGAACACAAAAAACAAGCCTGGTAATCCGGTTAAATGCTTTCATCTGCAACCAAGCAGATTTCATCAGAACCAGTAAACAAAGTGATGACAGTCTTTTTAAAGAGTTTTTGGCGCCAAAAAATCGTTAATTGATAACACAAATTGAGTTTTAAAAACATTTAGACTTATAAATATTCAATTTTCTCACAATGAATTTTAAGTGTACAGACTACAATATTCGTAATAAAACCTACTATCCAGTTAAAACCAGAAATTGTATAATTCGTTGGATACATACTTATGTAATACCTACTAAGGGAAATATTTCAAAATGTTAAAAAACCATCTAACCAGTGACAAGTAAATAATTAATACTTCTATAAAAAACCCATTGTTCCATAAAGATAATATCAATTCATGTGAATTTGGTTAAAAAGTACATCTACCTAATATGAGTATAAAACATGAAAGAAATATATAAAGAAATATGTATAAAAATTTATATATGAATGTGTGTAAAGTGTGTGTATGAGTATCGGTATTTGTGATTATATAAATATAATGTAAATAAATATATAAATATAAATATATAAATATGTGAATAAATATATAAATATATAAATATGTGAATAAATATGTATAAATTCAATGGATATAAATGTAATATGTATATATGATATAATTATAAGTATATATAATGCGTACATGTAAATAAATATATAATATTAAAATGTTGGATGTTGACAATTAAAAATTAAACATCTAATAAAAGAAAGGGTTTGATGCCGATGAAGTCGTTAAGCCCGGGATAAGTTGTGGCATCACATATTATTTGCCATTTGCTTTCCAACAAGGCAAGATACGTTTTCCAATTTCCCTTTAATTCTGTATTACTTATATGGTCAATGATGCTGAAAAGGAAACTATGATCAAGACCTCTATCTAGTATGTGCTTACTAAGAGCATTTTTAGGGTCTTGTTTCTTAATCTTGTATAGATGTTCATATATTCTTGTTTTAAGTTTCCTTTCAGTCTTCCCTATGTAGTATGCATCACATAAAATGCATTTGGCAACGTAAACCACTCTTGGGGTGTTACAATTCCCTCCCAAGATGAACAGCCGTGTCTTCACTATGTTATTTAACCTAATGACATTAGCGTTGTTGATTTCTTTACATTGCTTGCAAGTTCCACACTTTCCTGTAGGTGTATACTTCTTTCCCCCATTTAAGGTAACATTGTATAGTTACCCGGGGCACTTCTAATTTGTGCATGTAGTGCTCTAGCCGTATGTAGTTTTTAGCTGAGTTATGATTTCCTAGATGCTTTATATGTACTGATCTGATTTATTGAATGACTGACTGATTGATCCATTCACTGATTGACTGAACCGGCTGACATAGCATACATTTGGGAAGTCATTTATTTAGCTTTGCTAATTACTTGTCATTATCTCAGGCTTAGCTCATAGTATACAATTTAGAATGCTGTGCTCTTTGGGATACATATACATTACAGAGCTTTGTGTATTTGTGGTTTTCTTTGTTACCCCCCCACCGCACAGATATGTATATGTATATCTTCTGCTGTGTAAGACTGGAATTGCACAGAAAGCACTACAGTGGTCACAACCAAATACAAGACTTGATTGTCATTCATTCTAATGGAAGATTGAAAATCTATTTTTTGTAGTGGACCAAGTGCATCCCTTGACTCCCAAATTGCCTGAACTTACATACACCATCTTCATAGTCAGATAGCACCAGAGAAGGGAGAAACACCCAAAAACAGTGCACAGTAGTCTTGTGCAATCTTGTTTCACATTGCTATCAACAAGGGATTTACAGTGAACCCACACAAACACACATACGCGTACACACACACACACACACACACACACACACACACACACACACACACACACACACACATATGCACACAGACACACACACACACACAAACACACACACACACACACACAAACACACACACACACACACAGAAACACACATACGCGCGCACACAGACACACACACACACACAGAAACAGACATACGCGCGCACACACACACACACACACACACACACACACACACACACACACACACACACAGAAACACACATACGCACGCAGACAGACAGACACACACACACACACACACACACACACACACACACACACACACAGAAACACATACACGCACAGACACACACACACACATACACACACACACAGACACACATACACACAGACACACACACACACACACACACACACACACACACACAGACACAGAAACACACATGCAGACACACACACACACACACACACACACACACACACACACACACACACACACACACACACACACACACAGAAACACACATACGCGCGCACACAGACACACACACACACACACACCCCTATGTATACACAATTTTCCATTCAGGCCTGCTGTGATCTTGATTACTTTAAAGGTGTATCCCAGCACTGCCCTTGGTGATAACTTGCTAGAACTAGTAATCTTATTTTCAGTGTATTTATATGCACCTTGTTGATGAGTTGATCTGTAGTTATACCTACAGCAGTGTGAAAGAACAAAAACATATATTAAAACGTAGGTGCTTGAAACAACAGTAACATCCTTGTCAGTAAATCTGTTTTGATCAATGATTATACTTTCACAAAGTTACCATATATAACTAACTTGTTGTATTCTACTTTTTCAAATCTCAGTTTTTCTGTAATTCTGCAGACGTTACCATTTACAGATTTGCAGTGCTAGTTCAGGGAAAGATAAAATAGACATCTTTATTTGTTTCTAAAACAAAATAAACAAAAGCATAAAAAAATACTCTTATTTCCAGGTTAGATAAGCCCACCTTCCATCCCTGAAATAGGAGATGCTTGGAGTCATTACAGTAAAACTAGGGTTTCATTTTTCACTCTGTTTCATAACAATGCTACTTTAGACAATTTACAAAAAATACTCTCTTAACATGGTTATATAGGGCTAAGTAAGTATGCTCAAATATGTGAAAATGGTTTCATTTAACTGGAAATGATTTCACTATCTTAGCAAATAGTATGAATATGTTCAGCAATGCACATCTTGCCTTTATGGGATTATAATGACATTCAGATTGTCATATTCTCTCATAAGAATGGATTAACTAGAACGATAGTATTTTCAACAACTGGATGAAGTGAAATACTTGTAATGACAAAACACTGCTAAGAAAATCATTATAGAAAATCAGTTTAAACATGTGGAATAAAGTGCCATGGAATGTTAACTCAACTAGAAATAAGAATAATATATCTTGGAGTAGTACAGACCATTTTTTCATGTGGATGGCAGGCAGTAGGATTAGTTTGTCATGCCCTTTGCATCCGCACATCTGTAAACAAAGTGGAAATAGATTTTGCAAAACACTCAGCAGCTGTAGTTTGTGCAACTAGAAGGGTGATATCACAGTTAAAAGAAATACCAGCTTTTTACATGCAGGATGGGCATGTTTTCAGCTGAAAAAAAATCATGTTTGCATTCAAGTGTAAGTAAATTTGAAAGGGCAATTAAAATAAAAATAAAAAGCATTCTAGGGCGATGGGAGTGAGCAACCTATGTAAACTCCCCATCCTGGGTGGTGAAAGTGTGGATGTTCTTTGTGTTTCACTGTTGCAGTCATCACATTTGGGATTATCTGCCTGCAGGTAGAGTCTTGGATTCCTGCGTCGGATGCTGTCTCTTCTTCCATGACGTCAGGTTGTCAGGGGTATAAAACATGCAGCCGACACCATTACATCAGTCTTTCTTGCCGCGCGGTGCCCGAAGCAGAAGCAGTTTGCAAGTGCTGGTTAGCCGACTCCTGAAATTTTCGTTTTCGAGTTTCAGAACCGAAGTCTTCAAAAAAGCTAAGTACCCCGTTGGGGATTCCTTTTTCTTGCTCTTAACCGATGTCAGTAAAAGTTAACAATTGTCTTACCTGTGGAAAACAAATACCTCATAAAGATTTTCATTCGTACTGCATTCCTTGCTTAGGCCCAGACCACAACGTCCCTCACTGTCGGTTTTATGCCTTGTTCAACCCCCAAACTATTCGTTGTTGGGCTATATTTGCAGCAAATTATTTTGGTACTTGGTATAACTATCCAGAAATGGCTTCGGTAAGCCATCCGACTACCGATATTCCGAAAAAACGTAAGGAGAAAGACAGAGACAAACCACATAGGTCCAGAACTGCCGACGATGCTTCCGTTAAGCTAGTCACCAGTCCGCCGGTACTCAGTGAGGTGCTTTCACAGCCCCCTAATACCTGCTACTTCAGATTCTCAGGCCTCTACTGAGACCCATTCGGAGTCTGGTATGCCACTAGATGCTTCTTTGACCATGGAACCTGCGGATGTCTCTACCTTGGATGGCTCCGGAGCCGCTGTGCAGGCACCAGCTTCTGAGGGTGTATTCAGGTCTACAGACTTGCATTTTAAACCAACACCATCTTCTTCATCCAGGCCTAAAACTAGACCCACGCGTAGAAAACCGACGTCCAAATCACATGCTCAGACCCATATGCCTAAAAATCAAATGCTTAGAATGGCTGAAGACCCTATTACCTTAATTAGGAGAAGCCAGCCTTCCCCCTCTAAGGGACCTAGAACTGATTTTCCTTCTGATTCATCTGATCAGGAATCTGATATTTCTATTTCTTCTGATTACCAGGATTTGCCCTTATCTACTTATGAGGATTCTGATGCAGAGCGTCCATTTCCAATGATTCACATCCAGAAGATTTTTCTTTTGGTGAAACCTTGCGCACTCTTAGGGAGCATTTCCCTTGGGAAAGCCAGGATTACTCTGACTCCAAAAAGAGGCTTAGGGAATTCTTGCTCCTCCCTCAACACAGGCCTTTAGCTATCCCTCCTGTTCTGGACATTGTAGATAATGCTTTCTTGGAATCTAGCATTTCCCCAGACACTTTACCTCCAGCTCCCAGAAAACCTGACAGGTATTACAGAGTGCCTGACTCTCACAAGTTCCTCTTCAAGAATCCTACTATGGATCCAGAGACCATTTCCCAAGGACCAAAGGGCATTAAGGCTACTGCTGCCAAAAACCCTACCCCTTCTGATAGAGATTCTAGAGCATTGGAGAGATGGGGTAAGAAGGTATATATTTCTGCTACTTTGGCCATTAGGGCTTTAACTTGCCAGTTTCATATGTTAAAGTACCAGCAGCATATTATGGGACTGCTTAAACCGAAAATGATGTTGATTCCTGACTGTGCTGAACAAAAAGAATTACACGATTTGATGCATTCTGCAGAACAAGTTGGTAAACATACTTTGCAATGTGGTTTTGACTCATTAGAAGCATCTTGCAGGGCTGCTGTCACTGGGTCTGTACTTAGAAGGCTTTAGGAGCAAAACTTGCCAGATCATATTAAAGCTAAATTACTGGATGCTTCCTTAAACCAAGACCACCTGTTTGGCAACAAAGCAGAAGAAGTCCTTGAAAAGATGGAGGAAAAAGCTAAATCTATGCAAACTGTTAAAGATTTCCTGCAAGTACAGCCTCCCAGATTTAGTAGGCATTGGCCTTCAAAGAATTGGTCCTTTTCAGCCTCTTCCAGGCCTTCTCAGTCCAAACCCAGGAACAGCAGACCACCTAGGTTACAGTCTCAGGCTACGCACAGGCCTAAGCAGTGGGGGTCTCCCTCTTCCAAAGCAGGGAGTATTAAGACACCCCCCTATGGAAAAATGGCACAATGACTTAACCTTAACCCATCGAAGCCCTGCTTAACTAATGTTCCCTTAGGAGGAAAGCTCGCCCTGCATACAAAAAACTGGGAACTCATTACTCAGGACAAATGGGTTTTGAATATAGTTTCCCAAGGATACAGATTCCACTTCCACATCCTACCAACCCCAAATGGTTGGCCAGACCTACCCCCAAATCAGTGGAAAGAGGCTCTACAACAGGTTCTCTCTCTTCTAAGTATCAGGGCTATTCAACCAGTCCCAGCAGAAGAAAGGGGACAATGTTTTTATTCAAGACTTTTCCTGGTACCCAGAAAAGACAGCTCCTGCCATCCTATCCCGGACCTCTCTATTCTAAACACCTTTTTGGTAATCCCAAAATTCAAAATGAAAACACTTCAACAGCTGCTTCCTATGCTAGGCAAAGATACCTGGTTGGCAACCTTAGACTTAAAGGAAGCTTACCTGCACATTCCAATAAGGGAATCTTGCAGGAAATACCAACGCTTCATGGTAGGCTCCATGCACTATCAGTTCTCTGCACTTCCACTTTGGCTTATCTACTGTGCCCAGGGTATTTGCAAAGTGTCTAGCTCCAGCCATTGCATTTTTCAGGCAGAGAAATATTCAAATATACCCATACTTGGACGATTGTCTGATTCAAGCTGAAAGCCAGGACATGGTACTAAATCATTTGGCATTTGTAAAGAAACTGCTAACCTCACTGGGGTACACCATAAACAAAAAGAAAGCTCATCTAGTACCCTACCAACAAATTGTATTCCTGGGAGCAAGCTTGAACACAACTTCCCAGATGGCTTACCTCACGTCAGAGAAACAAGTTTATTTGACAGCCTACTTCAAACTATTGACCACAAAGACCCAGCTATCTGCAAGGAAAATTCTGCAAGCCCTGGGGTTAATGGCCTCTTGCATTCTACTAATTCCATATGCAAGACTGCATCTGAGGAAACTACAATGGTATCTAAAAAGCCTATGGTATCAACATTCTCAGGACCTGGAATCAGTGATTCCTATCATTCCTTGTATAAAAGCAGAGTTCCTTTGATGGGCAGAGGCCTGCTACCACAACAAGGAGCTCCCTTTCACTCTACCCCCTGCTGTCCAAACCCTAACAACAGACACATCAGACTATGCATGGGGGGCTCACTTGGCAGGGTAGTGTATTCAGGGCAAATGGAACCCGAGACAGATGCACCTGCATATCAACCAAAAAGAAATGTTAGCTGTACAGAATTTCCTGACAGCCTTCAATGACCTTATTCTTCCAGGACAATTATTGGTAAAGACAGACCAACACCACAGTTAAGTGGTACATAAACAAGCAGGGGGGAACCCACTCTTACCCTCTCTGCAGACTAGCCATGGCTCTGTGGAACACAGTCTTGAGCTACCAAGTGCACCTACAGGCACAATTCCTGCCAGGCAAGCTAAATTCTCTGGCAGATGACCTAAGCAGAAATCTCATGGACCCACACAAATGGAAACTGGAACCAAAGATATTCAACCTCTTGAGGAACAAATGGGGGACTCCAGAGATAGACCTGTTTGCCTCCCCTCAGAAGTACCAATTGGACAAATTCTGCACAAGGACTTCCCACAGTCAAGCTTGGAAAGTGGATGCCCTGTCCTTTACCTGGGAAAGCCTCTCAGTTTATACCTTTCCCCCTCTGCCTCTCCTCTTGAAGGTTCTGCTAAAGATCAAACAGGACAAGCCAAGGACAATACTGATTGCACCAGACTGGCCACGCCAGCACTGGTACACCCTCTTGTGCAGTATGACACTGCTGGAACCATGGCACCTGCCTCAGACCCCTTCCCTACTGTCCCAGCAGGCGGGCCAGATTCTGCACCCTCAGCTTTAAACCCTGAACCTTGCAGCCTGGCTAATTCCTTGAGCTGTCCAATAGCATCCCTCAGTAAGTAGGTGTTAGATGTCATTCTGGAGGCAAGGAGGCCTAGTACTAGAAAATCCTATGCTGAAAAGTGGAAAAGATACTGTTCCTGGAGCCAGACTCAGGAGATGGGCACAACGGTGCCAGCTTACCTCATACACTTCAGTACTTAATAGAAATGCTCCACAAGGGCCTATCCTTCTCATCAATTAAAATTCATGCCTCTGCCATTTCAGCACATTATAATACTGAACCCACCTCTCTTCTCTCACCCCCTGCTAAAGCAATTCCTCAGAGGGGCCAAAAATTTAAGACCCCCCAGGAGAGCCCCTACTCCAGCCTGGGACCTTAACTTTGTATTGGAAAAGCTCACTCTCCCTCCATTTGAGCCAGCTGCAACTGCAGAGTTAAAATTCCTTTCTTGGAAAACAGCCTTCCTTCTAGCCATCACTTCAGTCAGAAGAGTGTCTGAATTACAGGCCCTCATGGCAGTGGAGCCCTTCATTATCTTCCATGCAGACAGGGCTATCCTCAGGACTAATCCTTCCTTTATGCCCAAGGTGGTGTCTAGTGTGGCCCTAAATCAGTCCATTCATTTGCCTACCTTTTTCCCAAACTCGCAAAACAAAGGGGAATGAATACTGCACTCTTTGGACATGCACAGACAACTTAGATTTTATTTGGACAGGACTAAGCCTCTCAGAAAATCTGAACAGCTGCTAGTTGGCTTTGATGCAGGGGCAGAGGGGAAGGCCATTTCAAAGCTAACCATTTCTAAATGGATAGCCCATTGCATTCATTTCTGCTATAAGCACCAAGGAAAACCTACCCCACAGGGGATAAGATCACATTCCACCAGGGCTGCATCTAACTCTACAGCCTTTCTCAGAGGAGTCCCTACCAGGGACATCCTAGAAGCTGCTACCTGGAGCTCTGTATATACCTTCACCAAGCATTACCATATGTCTATTTTTTCTAAATACAGAGCTGGTTTTACCACTGCAGTGTTGCAGGGCTTAATAGCTGGCCCTAATGCTCTCTAACTTCCTCCTCCCTTCCTTAGCTTTGGGAATCAACCCAAATATGATGACTGCAACAGTGAAACATGAAGAACATAGTACAGTTGTGTACACTTACCATAAATGTAGATGTTCGAGTGTATTCACTGTTGCAGTCCTGTTTACCCTCCCTCCAGCCCCCTGACTTCTCCTGACTCTACCTTTCCTTCTTGTTTGGTGTATTTAAGCTTTCTGGTGTATTTGCTTTTTGATGGGGGTGTACCATAACATATAATTGCTTCCCATTATGAGGGCACCTGACATCTGGGGCAAGAAAAACTGATGTAATGGTGTTGGCTGCATGTTTTATACCCCTGACGACCTGACGTCATGGAAGAAGAGACCGCATCCAACTCAGGAATCCAAGACTCTGGTATTCAGGCTGGCTGAGGGCTACCTGCAGGCAGATCACCCCAAATTTGATGACTGCAACAGTGAATACACCCAAACATCTATATTTATGGTAAATGTACACAACTGTGCTTTCTGCTTGCAGATGAAGCATGCTTTTGAGGGCATGTTACCTTGGCTACAGACACATTACTATTCATTTAAATGTTTGTTTGGGGTCATGAACAAGTTAGCATTGTGGGTAGTGATGTTTATGAATTTCCATGGATGCCACCCAGGTAGGGTTCCCCTTCCCTGCATTGCCAAGAAATTCCCACCCCTAGCTGCATATAGGATGTCTGTATCCTGGTTACATCTGTCTTGAAGGGGGAAAGGCATTTTTAGAAGTTACAGACCACCAGTGTCATTCTCAACCTAGAGCAATTTACTATACATAGCCCCATAAAAGGTATTACTTTGTATACTCCTATCTCTGTAAGAAATATCACAACCCTAGATGTTAGTTTGCCATAATAAACAGTCTTCTAACAACTTTTATGAGTTAGTCCATGTCAGGAAACAAGATCCTCTCCCCACAAGTTAACCACTAACCTTTGAATAAGTCTTACAATATATAAATGAGTTTCATGAGCTATTTCACTGCATTTAAGCTATGTAGGTACAGCCAGTCTGATGTCAACTAGTAAATATTTTCCTCTTTCCAAGGTAGTTATTTTTCACTTATAAATTTCATATATCGTCAGTGTTTCTGCAGTGGGGTCACCACAACTCCTTGTTTGCCAAGTATTACTGGTGCAGTATCCTTAGTATCCCTTCACCCTTTATAAAATAGTATCTTGTCTCTCCCCATACATTTCTAAGTATTAATGCTTTTTGACATGACATATTCAGGAGTAGAACCCCATGAAACTCTTTCATTTTTTCATCTTTTTCTGTTGGGTTGATAACTACCTATATTGACTTCTCCTTTGTTGTAATGTATTGTGGATTGCTACAGGTGTAATGAGCCATCTCTCCATCTTTAGTCATTGGTAGGACTTTGATTTGGGGTTGTTAAATATTGTTAGTCTTGTTCTGGTTTGTGATAATAAGAAAGTATTTGCCAAAAATGTACACATGAAAGGGATGCCTGCTGAAATTCCATGGAGCATGCTTACAATCTCAAAACTGAAACTGGAAATGTGAAAGTTAAGGCAACATACTAATTCCAAAACTGTAGTACCTTGGATCATGTCTGTGTGTGTGTGTGTGTGTGTGTGTGTGTGTGTGTGTGTGTGTGTGTGTGTGTGTGTGTGTCTGTCTGTCTGTGTATCAAAAATCTCCTATGTTAGGGGATACAGTAAGTAAAGCTCATCTACAAAATACTTACTATTTAATATTTTGGAATTTGCTGTGATTTTGTTGAGCTCTCAGTTTAATGTTCGAAGAGTCAAGACTCAGAGTCTTAGGTCTTCTTCATCTGATAGGGTGCCATGTGCCAGTGTTTGCATGCCCAGACAAACACCAAATATTCTTTTCCAGTCTGAGTGTATCTCTTCTCTACCTCCTATAGGAATCTACTTGCATTAGCTGTACCATTTTGCTGTCCTGGTTTCTGTCTCAGAATTGTCCTAACTCCCATTGGACCGACATACACTTCTAAGTATGTTGTTAAATAGTCTGTGTCAGTGTATGACATTAATGTATGCAAATTTAACCTCTTTATTGTTTGCAGTGTATTGTTTTTCTGATAATATAAATGAAATATCTTTTTTCACAGCATCCCATTTTGGATAGTCTTTGATAAATCCTGAACTACAGCTGGTCATACTTAAAAGACCTCTGATTTCTTTATTATTTTTATCAGGTATTTAATTCACCATTTCCTGGTCTGGCTTATTTTGTGTTGTGAAAATACGAATCTGTAAAATTCAAGAAGGTTTCTGTTGCCCTTCTTCTTCTCTTTATTTAATATAGTTCCATTTTCTTTCAGCCTATCCAATACTTTCCATAAGGTTTTATCATGTCCCAGTTCATCTTGTACATATGCAGTGATATCATTACATTGTTTTGCATTTTTATTCTTTGTATCACTTGTTATATTATGTTGAAAGATTTTTATCAGTAGAAATAACTCTGAAAACGAATCCCCAATATCTGATTAACCTTATATGTGTCAAGAAAATTGTAATACTCCCACCATTTGAGTTCAGCTCCACTTGGTGATAGAAAGAGCTCATTTGTCACTTAATGAGTATTTTCTTCCATGTAATTCATATGATGTCATCTACCTCATGTATGAGGTTCCTGTTTCTTTGTATAGCTGTGTTAACAATCCTCATATCCATCAACAGTGCATAACATGCACAAACAGGCATGATCCAAAAACGCAGAAATAAAATGAAACACCAATTAGTGGTACAATGAATTAAATGGTATAAAAACTAACCAAGGACATCATTAAACCCCATAGCATGACATATAAAGGTCCTTTGGCATGACATGCCCATTTGCAATTCAGAAACATGCCAGCTGTGATGAGTTAAAAGCTCATTATTAACTAATTTCCATGTTTCTTGAATCACAGTTATTATGGCAATCTGCAGGTTGCAGTAGTAACTTGTTGCTCTTGTAGGCAGTGGCATCCCCATGTCACTTTCTCACACACACAACACAAACATGAACACACACATGAACATAAATGTACCACAGTCCTTCTACCTGCCCTTACTACCCTCCTGTGGTTCCCTACATGCTTGTAATACTTTACTGCCATCACAGCATGTATGTATGAGACTCCGGTGGTCCAGCATATCCCTCACCCGATTCCTGTTATAGTGTTGGTGGAAGTACATCACTTTATGATCCCCAGTCCTCCATTATGATGTCTGATGTCTACACCTTGGACATTTTACAGAGTATTTCCTGGTGGTATATAGCTGCCACCCTGATCCCCATCATAATGTTGCTGCCATCATGGTACTTAAAGTAGGCAGTGATGTCGAGTGGCTTTTCCTCACCCTCAGTCCCCATTTTGATGCTGGTGCAACTACAGCACTTTAATGTGTTATCTCTGGTGTCCAGAGGTTCCCCCACCTTAGTCCCCAGTATACTTCTCTGTGCCTTAGGGCAGTTTATGGAATTTTCCCTGGTGTTTAGTGTATTCCCCAACCCTTTTCCCCTTTGTAACATTATGGCAGTTTAAACATTAATCCCTGGTATCTAGTGGTCCCCCCACCCCAAGATCCCCATTTTCATGCTGACACTGTTATGGCACTTTTAAAGTAAACCCTGTGTTGTATCGATTCTCTCTGCACCATTTCATGTTGGATTGGGATAGCTGTACTGATCTATGTGCCCAAGCGCTTTCTTTTATCGCTCAGTCATGTAGCTGCCTTCCTACAGGTAGTTGGGAAGAGAGCACATGGCTCTTTATCATATGCCTTCTCCCTCCAGAATGCTTCATTAGCATTCATCATGGGTACAAGACCAGCCCTTCATGGTGCCACATGTCTTCATGTTGGAGGACCATGCAGCACTGTATAAGTGTACATTGTGCCACATGTCTTCATGTTGGAGGACCATGCAGCACCATATAAGTGTACATGTTGCCACATGTCATCATATTGGAGGACCATGCAGCAATGCAGAAGTGTACATGGTGACACATGTCTTCATGTGGGAGGACCATGCAGCAGTGTATAAGTGTACACGGTGCCACATGTTTTCATGTTGGAGGACCATGCAGCACCGTATAAGTGTACATGCCTCTGTACCTTATTGGATGCAGTTATAAGTTTTTGTGTCTTTTTATGCATCAACGTACCCTTTGATGTTATCCCATATCTTCAAACATTTTAACTTTCCTTGAATGTTTTGGCACTACTTTTGGTGAATTTCACAGTATGAGACTAGATACATTTTTCAGTAGTATCCTTTTTTCCAGCTTTGCTTCAGTATCGTTGGTCTTAGATGAAAAGGAATGTTGCCAAGATTGTGCTACAGTAGTCCGTTTGATGCTGATATGTAGCTTAACTTGGTGCTTGTTCTTTCTCCAGATAGAGTGCTGTATTCATTGGTCACTTTCTCCCATATATGCATGCTTGTTGATATTTTATTTATTTATTTACTTACCTGCTTATACTTTGTTGATTGGGTTAGTCTCACTAAGTCAGTGTCATCTTTTCAGGGGAGATCCAAGATCACATTCATATTTCCTGAGGTAATCTCTTTCTGTAGATGTCACCAGAGGCATCTGCTAGAGAAAGAGCAGCAACCATGACAGAAGTGTAAATGGAGAAGGAATTGGTGATGATTTCTTCTGGTATCTTGAAAATAGAAACTAATGAAGTAAAACAGTGGTTCCATGAAGAAGCATGGATAATAATACGCTGGTGTGGATGGGAGGTGAGACAAAGCCTGATGATGATGATTCTGCACTTTCCCATGAGATGTTGTAGAGCTGTGTGCAGAGTTTTCTCACGGGGATATCAGTAACATGGATTTAACCTTTTATACAGAAGTTGTTCAGACTGTTTTGACAAAAGAGGAGGTAGAAAGGGAATGCAGTGAAGCAAAAAAAGGGTGGTGGTAGCAGGAAAAAGTGCCTGAGTACCAAGGGCATGATGATCGTGGCACTGAGAGCTGAGAATTCATACAAGACATATGCAGCTATAGGTGGATAGGAGGCAGGGTAAAAAACTCTGCTTAGTGTTAGGGGAAAGAAGGTGACCTACTATATGGATAAGAATTAAAAGTGGACAACCATTAAACAGGTGCATGATTTAGGACACATTTGTAAGTCCTTTATCCATTCGGTGGACAGAATGCCAGAATGTCTATAAAATATGTTAGAGCTTTAATGCATTTTTTGAAAGTCCAAAAATAACCCCTCAGACCAGTGCAAGAGTGAAAAAAAAACAAATAATCCAATAATACCTCTCTACAAGTACCACATGGCTATATTTCTAGCATTTTTGTCCTTTTAATGAAAAGACCTCATCAGAAATGGACAATTATAAACTTTGATCTGTTACAAAACTTCTTAAAAAATGTCATATGCCAAGTGAAAACCAATAGAAATCAAACTAATTTACATATTCAAGGCTTTGATGACTCCATCTTCAGCATACATTTACCACCAAGTCTTAGATGCCAACAAAGTTCTTCACTTTTCAAAAGATTGCCCATTACTCTTTTACAATCACCATAATCAACAAAGTCCAAAACAAAACAAAAAGATTTTTTAATTCATAAAGTTACCAGAGTTTAAGGCAACTTACTTGAATTTCAAGATTAACTTCCAGTGTTTAATTACTTATGACTGAAATACTTATTTTAAAATAACTGTTTTTAGAAAGGTAATATGATGAAAAAATTATAAATGAAGTGTTAAGTGATGTCATTAGAAAGAGAACATTGTCAAGATGTGCCAGTTTTAACAGAAAAAAATGATGGACACAAAACAAGAGTAAGTTGCCATAAATACTTTGAAAAGTACTTTTTGTTTAGAATATTCCTTTGACAGTTTAGATGTTAAAACACATTTTACAAAATAAGTGGAACATTTTTGTTGCTAGCAATGATTTATTGTGGAAACTAGTTCAAAATCTAATTTACTTAGAGAAGAAATGTAAATGTAAACACAGCGAGCAGGGAGAAAAAATGCAAGGAGCAGCTTCAGGAAAAATCATATGGTATTTGTTCCTGTGGATAATGTACAATGTGTAAATACACTATAAATAGCCCGTACACTATTACAGCTGTAGAACAAGCTAGACCTTCTGGGGGGAGGGGCACATTTTAACTGTAATTCTAAAGAACCTGTTTATATGACAAGATGTGAATTCTGTGAAATATTTTATGTTAGCAAGACTATGAAAAAAATCTGTCAAAAATATTTTATGGACTCTTAGAGGTAATAAATAATAAGGCCATTAGGAATATACTGTATAAATGCTTTAGTAATTGTATGAATTAATTTTTTGTTTTGTTTTGGACTATGTCGATTATGGTGATTTTAAAGAAGATGTCGACAATCTTTGGGAAAATAAAGAACTTTGTTGGCAGCTAAGGACTGGTGCTAATTCATTATCACTTTTTAATGACATGATTAATATTGTGTATTGATGTTATCTAAGTTAGGAGTATGCAAATTAGTTAGATTTCTATTACTTTTCACTTGACTTGTGACTTTTTAAGAGGTTTTATGAGGTCAAATTTCATAACAGTTCATATGTGATGAAGTCTTTTCATTAAATGTATAAAAAAGGCTACAAGTATGTAAGCCTTGTTGAGTGGTTTTGCTTTAATACATTTTGGCACAGAATCATTCTGTGAATTAATTCTTGTGAGTTTTTGTCTAGCAGAGCCGTTTATAAAGGATTGTGACATAAAACATTTCTATGCACCATGGGAGGACTGTGTATTTATAAATATAAATGTATAACTTAGAAAATGCAAACCAGAACCAAAGACATTTCTGAAAATTAACTAAAAACTTTTTTCTCTGACTGTTTTCAAGCTGTTTATGAAATAAAAAAGTAGTAGTTTAATCTAAAGTATACTGTGTATAGAATGGAGCCTGAGAGGTGTGGGCTTCATTACAAATTAAAAGGGAAAATGGTGCATTTACTAACTGTAGTTATGGTACATAGCTAAAAAAAATAAAAGTGTGAGGGAGAGGGATACTGAAGTATTGGGGCAGCCAGGATCATGTTTTTTTTTTCTGGGAAGGGAGTCATCACAGTGCTCTAACAGAGAACGTTCCTCTGTTAAGAACTGTGGAATGGCAGTGCAACATGGAATGTCATTTTGACTGCCCAGAGTTACAGGAAGTTGTAACTGATGAAATAAGTGAAGTGTAGGGAGAGAATGAAGGTGTTATTACATGCAATGTTGCATGAAAGTATTGAAAGTGTTACTGTACAAAATGAAATGGTGCATGCCAATGAAGGCAATGTGGGTGACAGTGGAACATGTGAAGAAGGGGATATCTCAACAGTGAAATTAGTAATAAATAGAAAGCCTTGTCAATTAATGAAGGGGGAAATTAGATACAACTGGAGGATGTTGAAGCTAAGTTTAATGTAAACAGTGTGAGGAAAAGGAAATTAAAAAGTAGGGTAAGAAAAACTGAAAAAAGAGAAAGTGATGAGATGCACACAGTGTCTGTGAAAGGTAATAGTATCAGAAAGGAAGTAAGGAGGTTAATCAGCGCTGTCAACAAACAGAAGATGATGTAATATTCCTAGGAGACTATGTTTTAAGAAACTAAAAAAGAAACAGTTGAGAGGCTTCTGGGAGACACATAGTGCACAGTCTTATTTTGGAAAGGATAGTTACTTCAGTATAGCAATTGTGATAAAATGAAGTATTTTACATTTTGGTGGAAATTCCTGGAAGTATGGTTAATTATGACATGTATGAATACAATAATGGGGTAAAAGGGCTAAAATGTTTGAAGAGGTGATGAAGTTGCGGTGGTAAATATGCACATTATAGTTATAGTTATAATAATCTTTAATTAGACCTTAAGAAAAGAGCAGGTAAATATCACAATATATTAAAGTGTGTAGGGAAATTATGATGAATGGAAGATCATATGCTGGAAAGGATAGACAGTATACACATGTAAGAGGAAATGTTAATTATTTATTGTTATCAAAGGATAATATGAAGTACAGGGAGTGAGGAAGACGGTTGATTTATTATATATGACAATATGGGCAATAATAGGTAAGAATGATATTAACATTATGTTAAATGTTTTATTATTTTCATATGGGTTCTAACATTTACATGTCTCTTTAAAAAGGATTTTGAATATTTTTTTTTTCTAACTGCATTTATAAGTCTGGCGGAGACAGAATGCTTATTTAATATGTTTAAAACATTCCTGGACAAATCTGATACTTAAGAAACAAGTAAACAAAACAGTCCCCCAGCAGACAGAATGCTAATGCAAGCTCAAAGAATGAAATATAAATGACAGACATTTTATTACTTTCTTGGAAGGAGATACAACATCATGATTTCATCAGGTCTGATAGCAATAAATAATCACCGGACACTCCTTTGCTGCTATAACTATCCATCCTAGATTTGTTTTATAAGGTAAATATCTGTAATTATGCAATGACTGACCATTAACATTCAAAAATGAGCACACTGGTTGGTTAGCCCAACCGGTGTGCCTGTTGTAAATCAAGCATATACCAAGAGAAAAAAGTCTGGTTGCTCGGACTTTCTTCTATTAATATAAGCTATGGAAATTCTAGTTTTCTTTAATTTTTATAATTAAAAAAAAAAAAAAAAAAACTTAGGAATCTGGAGACTTCAAAGAACAAGAGAACAAGAGAGATGGGACAGAGACTATACAAAGATAATCAGGTACGTTATGCAAAATTTGAGAAATGTACCTATTATCCTTATATTTTCTCTGACCCTTTTTTCTCATACACTTCAAGTTGCTGGACTTCAATTTTTTTTTTAATTAAAAATAAACAACAAACAAAAAAAAAGCAACACAGATCTTCCTCTCTCCATTTCTTCCTTCCCACTGCACTGAGGCACTGAGTAAGCTTGGAAATGTAAGTGCCACACTCATGCACAGTACATCAAGAAAGCCCCATGATACTGGGGAAAAACATGGAAGAGCACCACTGCACTGTTATACAAGGACATTATTTAAGAAAAGCAAGTAACTGTCATTGTGTAATAGCAGTAAACCATGGCTGGGTGTGGGTAATAATAATTTACCCATGGTTGGCTTTGTTTTTTCACTCGGGCATCTCCCTCATGACCAAACCACACCAACCATGGGTAAATCCAGCATTATCCACACCCAGCCAGGGGCTATTGCTGTAATACATCATACAGTAGGCAGAACTTACAGCACAGTAAAAATCATTGTACTCTTACTTTGAGTGTGAGAGATTGTGGCAGCTATTCAGTAATAGAATGGGAAGCAGCGTATCTGTAATAAATTGACAATGCTACTGAAACTCCATAATGTTGTTCTCACTTGTGTATGAGAAAAGTCTAAAGTCTAACAATGACATTATTAAAGAAAGTACAGGATGAAGGGATTAACAGATGAAATTGCTAAAACACAGCAAATAAGACTTGAACAGAAGGCATTGTGGTGTAATTCTAATGCCATAAGGCCTTTCTATAATACATGGTCAGAGTGGTGGATAATGTTTAAAAAATATATAAAAAAGTGTACATAAAGGAGGAAGCTGTCATAAGGAGAGATTGCAAAACTGGAATATAAACTAATTATAAAAGAATATGAAAATAAATTAGAAAGAGTTGAAATTTATAAGAAAGATGGTTATATAAAAATAGAGAAACAAAGAGGTGTGATTTGTGTTAGACATTTTTTTCTAAGTGTGAGAAAATAAGATGTTATAACTATTTTGGGAAAAAAATGTGTAATAGGATGAGAAGATTACATATTTAAAGGATAGTGACGGTACAGTATGTTGCAGGCAACAAGGCATAATGAATGTAGAAGTACTTTATGTTAAGACTGCATGCAAAAGGGACGAAAGAGAGAAGTGAGTGTGGAATGTAGAGTAGTTTAAGGAAGAAGAGACACAGTAGCTAGAAAAATAGCTAAATGAAGAATCACAGAAAGCTATACTGAAAGAAGTAAATTAAGGGAATGTTCCTGGAACAGATGCGTTGTTTTATATGTGCTTTATAGGGAGATGAATGAAGAAGAACTGGCATTGTTTCTTTTAATGAACAAACGGTTATGTGAGAGTAAGCAGTTTAAAGATATATGAGAAGGAGACATAAAGGTTCATATATAAAAATGGGGAAAAAGAAGATATGAAAAAAATGGAGGCCTGTTATGTTAGGAAATTCTTATAAAATGTTTATTAACATTTTATAGAAAAGATTTAATCAAGTAATAGAAAATGTGATGTTATGTAGACTGGAATGTATGTGGTGTTATGTAGACTGGAATGTATGGAATAAGGGGAAAATAAGCGAAAGATATGTTGATTATGTTATAAGATGTGAGAATATTATGAGAGAAAGTAAGGATGGTAACATTATTGCCTGTGATGCTGCAAAGGCATTCAGAAGAACATAATGCGGAGTATATTGAAAATATGGAGTTGGTGAGAAGGTCTAAAATGTTTTGGCACAAGTATATTAAAACATAGAATAAGGTAATAGTTAATGGAAATGAGGGTGAAGATATACAGGTTCAAAAATGGATTCAGCAATGTTGCCCAGTAAGTAGGATTTTTTATGAGGGTGATGAATACATTTGTTATGAATTTTTAGAAAAGTCTAGAAGGTAAAAAAGAAAATTGCAAAATGCACTGAGTAAGATCACTTATTCTTTAGAGTAAGGACTGGGTATCCCCAGGTCCTGTGAGAGCCTTACAGCCCATTTGTTTCTGCCTGGATAGCCCAATTGGCCATTTGTTCCCCGGGTGTGAGAGACAAATGGCTTGATTTTGTGATTTTTGAAACTTGAAACTTGAAACTTGCTGATTCTGTGTGTTTTGCCCCTCCCCTTGTGGAGTATCTTTTCTATCAGGGTGGCTCTCTCAGCCTGCTGTAGGTAGCATGCCTCCTCATGCTCACTCAGCTGTATGCACAGTGGCAGTGGGAGCTCATTCACCTCTGCTTCATGGATGCAACACCTAATGTACCCACTAGGAATCACCAAAGAGTCAAGCCAAAGTTGTCTCCCTCCCCCAAGGATGGGGCAGCCAGCAGTGGCTGTTCTCTCCCATCCTCACCCACTGGCTGCATCAGGTACCTGAGCCATTAAATTAATGAGGGAATCCTGGTTCATAATCAGGGCTTTATCCTTGTATGACACTGGAGCTGGTTAGATTGTGATTCTATTTTAAGAAGTCTTTGATGGTGATTATGGCAAAAAGGTGTGGGGGTGATGGAATGTATGTAATATATATATATATAAAATTGCAATACTGAAAGAAAGAAACAAATATAAATTATGTATAAATAAACAGTGTATATGAAGAATAATCTGAAGTATAAATACTGAATGAACATGTTGGCAAGGTAGGAGGAAAAGGACACGGGATATCAGAAGGTACAGTGGAATGCAGACCATGTAAAATGAGCTTTCATTTGTGGTTTGTTTGTGAAGAACAGGAAGAAGAACATATTATATTTGAGACTGCAGAGAAATGTGAATGTAAATAATAATAGTGTAAGTAAAGGTAATGCTGGCAATGATAATGATGACAAAAAGGAATGTAGACAAGAAAAGGGTGAAATAGAGACCTGAATATGAGATAAATGAAGATATGGGTCAACAAATGGATGATGAAGTGAGGCAAGGGTGTACGTCATATACAAAATAAGAATAGATTTGAATTAATAGGAGTTGATGCAGGTAATAAGAATGAGGGAATAAGGGATAGTGAGCTAGAAAAGAAAGAAGGCAATTAAGGAAAAAATAAACATGGGAAAGATGAGAGATATGAAAAGAAAGTTGAAAAAAAAATGTTCACCAAACTTCAAAAATGAAGGAGAAAAGAATAACTGATATTCCAGTTGTGTAACCCACATTACCCTTGATATTGTAATGTAATACTGTACTCAGATTTTTACCTTGCTCCTTCAAATGTCATTCATATCCTGTGGTACTCAGCTGTGACCCTTGCATTGTATGTACTGATTATGTTGATCTATTGTATTGTATGTATTGTGGGTATTTTCTTGTGGAGCTTTTCTCCCAGGGGCTCCATTGAAGAAGGGCTCACTATGGCCCACTGGACCATCCTGGTAAACAAATGCAAATAAATTAGAAACAAATAATGAATAAATGGTACTGCAGTAGCATTGTCGCCTCACAGTTAGATATTGCCCATTCGATTCTCAGTTAGGCGTGAATGGGCATTCCATCGTTGAAGGTTGTGCGTTAGGCCCGGCAAGCCAGCATGTAAAACTCTACTGCCAATCATTAGCAGACCGGAGTTCTGCTGTGGTGACCCCTAACCGGGAAAAGCCGAAAGACACAAACAAACAAACAAACAATGACTAAATAAATAATTATAAATTGGTATGACTGAAAGCTACATAGTATAAAAAACGACATACCCAGATTGTGCATAATAGACTGGTGTACACAAGTAGACATGACTTTGACATTGTTGGATGCTAGATTTGTGTCAAAAGAGATAGGATTAATGTCACTGTATAAAACAGAGAAATGCATTAAGAAAAATACGAAGCTTCAAAACGAATTATATAAGCTGCAGCCTCTGCAACACCTGTGTCCACACCAAACCCCTGAATTCTTAGTTATGTTAACACACACACACACACACACACACACACACACACACACACACACACACACACACATACACATACCAGGATAATACTAATTGCATATGGGACCATGGGGGATGGAAACAACAGGGAGCTAGCAAGGAGTCTGAAGTCAGAAACAGCTGAAGGGGATGAAGTGTGAAAACTTCCCACTACTGCACAGTGTATGGAATTCCTGTTTTGGACACAGTTTTGCAGTCACGTCAGGTCATGTTGTGCATTGTTTTTCTTGAAATATCCTTCAAGGCCTGTAGGATCCTATCTTTATAATCTTTATGGAGACAATGTAAGAAAGGTAGTATCTTTCAACATTTTATTCCTCTGCTTTTCAGAGCAATAAAATTGGTTGCTGTTTCCCCTGCGACAGTGCCTTACAAAGCACCATTTGCTGAGTAATATGTTGCACTGTTCGGCATGTAGAATAGAGATGTGCTGTTGTGCACAAGTAGACATGAATTTGACATTGTTGGATGCTAGTCAGTACTACAGTGTTAGGTATCATCCACTTGCACAACACGAAGGCTCCTATGCATATGCGCTTCTCTGGAAAGTTAGCTTGCAATGAATTGTTGCAAAGTTAACTGCATAATTAACTAGTAAGGAATTTAGAGACATTTGCTTTGAATGAGCCTCAGTAATTATGAATTTGGCAGCTCTTTATGTAAAAAAAATACTGAAAAAGCATCCAGCATCCAGGCTGGACTGCTATTTGCACATTTGTTTAGAAGTAACCCAAACACAACTTGACTGTATTTTCATACATCACGTCAGCATATGCCAAACTACAGTCATTTTATATTACTACAGTATTACTGTTATTTCCTGTTCTACTGTCCTGACTATTGCAATTATAATACTATAGTATGATTGACATTACAGTGTTAGGCTAATTTTCAGATCCTATCCTATAAGCCATATTGCTATAGGTATCAATACCTATGCCTTTGTTTTTCATCCATTTTCCTATAACCTACTGTAATTTACAGGGTTGTGGATATGGGTATGCTAGAGGCTATTCCAGTCAACCTGATGCATATCATGGGTGGTTGAAGGAAATGGCAACACTTAGAGAAACCCCACATAGACATTTGGATGAGATGTAGACTATACAGAGCAGATGCTTATATTGAGAAACAAACTGGAGAATCCTTAGTTGTTCTTTTCATGAAATATCTAAAATGGTGCATGCTATTTATTACTCTGATAAGAAGGAATAATAATGAATGTTTCCATCATGATATTCATTGTTATGATAAGATGGAATAGGCTGGCTGAATGTTGTTGTATGCTACTGTGTTTGACATCCCATATTGAGACATGCTGCTTGCGCTTCCTAGATCTGGCAATAGCAAGTGGCAGACAATGTCAGTGGTAGAAAACCTAGACAATGCAGTATCATTGCAGGCCCTGAGGGAGCATGGTTGCACTGTAGTGGGCAAAGCAGTGCCCAGGAACAACATTACCAGATGTGGCAGGGTTAGCCATAGCAGGTCAGTAATTCAGTGTCCATGGCAGGCCTCTCCTACAGTGATGCTGTAGAATCTCTGGCATGATTGACTGTGCTAGTAAAAAGGTATGATCCATCAGTACAGCATGGAATGATGCAGATGGGGTGGGTGACCTACCTACTAGCCAGCCTTCATCGACCAAAGGTTTTCTTTTACCTCTGTCTGGGTCTGATCTCTCATTATTCATTCCTTGTGATGGCTTTGATGATGGTGCAGGGAGAGTTCATGAGGTCCAGAATCTGCTGGGATGATCAGTCCTCTTGGTGTTACATTTACCGGTTTAGCAAAGAAATATTTATCACAGCTGTACCAGATCTTTTTCATATGTCCGCTATGCACTTTTCTTTCTTAGCACCTCTTCACTACAGGCTGGGGTGCACTTAGCTACATAGCTCACATAGTTTTTGACCTTGCAATACCTACAACTTTATTACAGCTTTATTTGGATTGGCACCTTATCAGTTAATGTTAATGTCGGTATTCTTTCAGTTCTTTCACAAGTTAACACTGCATCTGCTCTGAATTGTAGTATCCAGGATTCAGTGACTGTGGCTGATGTGGGCAGTTCTTTGGTGTCTGATGATGCTACTCATATCTTCTTGCCAGACACTGAGAGTGTGGGCACATTGCACATGACTGGACAAATGCAGAGTATGGGAGCATGCTTCACTCAGGGAGATAACATTGATATTATGAATTCATACCTCTCAACTTCTTAGCTTAAGAATTCTGGACAAAACCAAAAATAATGTGGGAAGACAAAGTCCCAAAATCACAGGCAGATTTTAAATACCACTCTTATAAATGTAAAAAAAAAATGCTAAAATGACTGATGTTGCATTAGCATGCATTTTCTGAAGGATATGAAGTCTGAAACTCAAACGTTTGCCATTAGTTAGTGACTTTGAGCCTCAACAATTTGTCAGAAAAGTATTAATTTTATGAGAAACAGACCAAAAATATGAGGGAAAAATCTGGACATTTTGTGAACTGCTGAACACTGAGATATAATTGAGTATGACTGAATTTCTATCTGCATGGGGTTGCATCCCAGTACTGTGGTTCCCAGCTATGGGAATTTTTTAGATGGGCTGTCCATACTGCATCAGATGTGGGAATATCTCCCATCCAGCCACAGGTTTCAGTTATTGTCCAGGTCTGACTCAACATATCCCTGAAGTACAGATGTCTATGAAAGTGAATGAGGATATGTTAATGTGAACCTCCTAAGTCCAGTCTGCTTTCACATATTCCATATAGGAGTTGATTTCTATGATTCATGCCATTAATGAAGGTGTTGAAGAGTGTTGTTGTTAGTGGATGCACTATGTAATGCCTCTCATGGCCGAAAAAGGCTGCTCCTTCAGAATTATGTCACACAACACCAGATATCTAGATATGGAAGACCTGGTAAGAGTAGATTTATAGATGACAGATCACAGGCAGATGTAGCACATGCATTTGTAGGAGCTGGAGGACACCAACAGATCACTTTCTGCATCTGTAGCTTGGTGGCCTGTCACACAAGGATGTGGCCAGATGCTTGGCTCTGTGCCATCATATCATATAGCCACAATACACCACTTTCAACAAGTTTGATGCCTAGATGATTTTCAGTTGGCCTAGCCTTACTTGGATGTCCTGAGTTGAGAAATGTCCTGCTGAGTGAAAATTTCACACTGTGATGCCTTGCAATAGAATAACATGAACACCCTGATGGGTACACCATGGAACGATGCAGCTTCACTATATAGTCTCACATTATCTGGTTCCCCAGGACAAAGCAGAACAAGAACCTAATTACAGCATGCATGCAGTCACATGCAACAAGTCCATAGGACTGAAGGAAGACGTTGATATTAAGGAACTTTGGACCCTGATCAAATCAACCAAAGCCACCCAGCTAAACGATAACCACAATTCCTTCTCTATGTTAAAAACCTTAGAAACAATGCCTAGCACTGCACAGAGCTAATAGTAATGAGTATTACATACTCAAACCCAGAGGACATAGCCAGTCTTCTGGCGGGCAAATTTAATTCAAACTTCATCCCACTCTCCCCTCCTCTCATTTATTCCCAGATCACAGACCTTCATCGACACCCTTCTACTCAAATCTCTGAACAGGAAAGTCCTCATGGAGCTATCCAAGGCTAAGAACACTACTTCTATGAAGTCAGAAAACATACTGGGCTGCCTGCTGGTCTGAAACATGTCTTGCCGGAGCACCTACAGATGTTATTCAATATTTGCCTCTAAACAGACTTTATGTTAGATGAATGGAGGACATCAGCAGTCTTCCCCCTGCACAAAGGTGGGGCATCAACAGACCCAGATAATTATAGACCCAAAAGCCGAGACTCATCTGTAAGGCTATGGAAAGGATCTTTATGGAATTAATAAATAAATGCATTGGTAAACTAGAAACTGTCGATCCAAACCAATTTGGATTCATCAAGGGCAAATTCTGCCTACTTACCGATTCAGTGGCTGACAGCAATTCAGTACACACTGCATATCCAGACCTAAAAGGCATTTAACACCATCCTTCACTCAAGTATCATATCTAAACTCTCACAGCTAAATGAAAATCCCTATATTACTCACTGAATAGCAAGTTTATTCACAATTAGAACCCAGGAAATTAAGGCTGTCACTCTACCTCCTCTAAAAGATCTGTCACTAGTGGTGTATCCCAAGGTTCAGTCCTTGAGGCACTTGTATTTGATATTTACTTATTTGACATCAAAGCAAATATTAAGGGTTTCTGGCTGACCAAGTTTAAAGATTACCATCATACACTTCCCAGAGGACACCAAAATACTCAAAGAGGACTATTCTCAAACACATAGCTGGTGTCAAAACCAAGGACTAAGGTTAAATGCAATGAAATGTATAGTGGTATCCTTTGGAAAGCTTAACTTCCTTTGTAACAATCACATTGACAAGACGCCTGAAAGTTGATCAAGTAGTCAGCGATTTGGGAAACTATGTCAGCACCACATATCTACTATTGTAAGGAAGTCATTCTTCATCACTCAGCTTATTTCTAAAGGTATGGTGTCCATTTCGAGTGATGTAATCGTGGCTCTTACCAGACAAATTTATTGAATATAATGACTCATTTAGTATGTACCTGTCCAAACACTTGTTGCAGCTGGAGCAACCACGATGCTTTCTCACTAAAAAAAAAAAAGGCCCTAAATCACAAAAATTATGAAATTATGCAGACCATCTCAAAGCCTTATCCCTCTTCTCTGAGTATTAAGAGGTGACCTTGTTCTCTACAGGCAAGCCTACCACTGACAGGAGCTTGGGCACACATTTTTCCCGAGTGCCCTCACTGAGATTTTGCTCTGACCACTGGCTACTACCTCCCACCACCCCCAGACACTGGACTGAGCCACCGGGAAGGCAGACCTCCCCAGGGAAGCATAGGTCTGACCACACTCAGAGGCACACCACCATCTGGAGCCTTTTTAAGGCTTTATAGGTTGAGTCAGACATACAGGACCCATCACCACAGCCTTTTTAAAGGCTCTACCAGGCCATTGTTAAGGCTCACCACAGCCTTTTTGAAGGCTACAGCAGAAAGCACACCAGCTGGGAGCCTTATTGAAGGCTATACAAAAGGTCGCACAGCCTTTCTGAAGGCTACTATGGTTGGATTATCCACAGCCTTTCTCAAGGCTATGACTGTTTGATTGTCTACAACCCTCCCTGAGGCCACTACAGGGGGCACCCCTTAGGAGCCTTTTTCAAGACTGTACTGCGGTTCCCGCTCTGTAGAGCCTTTTTCAAGGCTTCCTCCAGGGAGGACTCCTCCTAGCTGCAATCTATGGGGAGTGGAGAAAGTCCGGTCGCTATTAACTAGGCATAATTATGAGAAGGTAGAACTGATTTGTAGACTTTTAGAGTTAGTGTTAGAAAATAATGTTTTTTGTTTAACAACGTGTTTTATCTACAGAAGGTTGGCACAGCTATAGGGACAGCATGTGCCAATAGCTACCAACTTGGTACTGGGACAGTGGGAATATGATTGTGTCAAGAGGAACAAGGGTTTTGTAGAACACGTAGTGCGGTACAAACATTTTGTGGACAATGCATTTATTTTATGGAAAGGATCAATTGGTTTGATATATGAATTTATTGATTATTTACATTCGACCACAACATTTGTGAGATTTAAATACACACCTTCTAGAGAGTGAATAGAGTTTTTAGATGTCAAATTGACTAGAGAAGCTCTAGGGGAGTTGAGGACATCCATTTTTAAAAAGAAATGTAAGAAAAATACTATTTTACATAAAACAAGTGTGCACCCTCGTCACTTACCCAAGAACGTTGTGAAGGGTCAGGTATTAAGGGTGGTGATGAGGCTGCATAATGATGATGTCATTTTAGGGGATGCCTTGTTAGAACTGAAAAGGAATTTTTTACAGAGAGGCTATATGGAAAGAGCGTTAGATGGGTGTATTAATGAACTAAAATCAACTAGACACACAAAAGGGAAACCATATTTTTCAGAAGATGTTAGTTATGGAAGGCAGGAGAATGATATTAGAGAAGAGGGTAAACTCAGATTGGCATTGACTTACATTAGTATTGTTAACACAGTCTGCAATATAGTCAAGAAAAATGGGCCATTTTGCAAGCAGATGGCAAGATAAGTGCAGTTGTGGGACAAACACAAAGTTTTAGTTTTAAGAATAACATATCATTAAAAAGGCAACTATGTTATAAAAACATGAGGGAAGGCTATAAACCACCATCACAAAGGCTTGGGACATTCCCCTGTAGGAGTTGCAAGGCCTGTAAGTATGTTCATAGTGGAGGTCTATTTATACATCCTTTAAAAGGTTTCCAGATAGAATGCTCCGATTTCTAAGAAGACTTTATTGCATTAAAAACAGAAAATGTTAAGTGCTTTTACCCAGCACAATGTGGGCTTCATCAGAACGTAATAATTACTGGATACTGGTGCTTAAATTCAAAGCTTGGCGCCAAACATTTTTTCCTTAAAGAAACATACACTTAATATAAATGTTCAACCCATATAAAACATTGTATCTACATACATATGCTACTAATTACTCCGATGTATTGCTATATACCATAAAATAAAAATTAATAAAGCTCTTTTTATATACGTTGCTTAAAAATGTGCAATTAATTCTTCTAGTAGTTCATTATACATAAATTCATCATGCCATTCATTATAAAATGTTCAGTTGTAAAATGTATGAATGCTATTCAATCAAATGTCATATAATATAACTAATGCATATATATAATTGAATTAATTACTAAAGACACTGTAAATTCTAAAACCTACTTATATAAATAAATAACATTTCATATATGTTAACAATATAATTGGGGCTTGGTATAATGGTTAAGGTGTTTGACTTACAGACACAAGGTACAGTGTTTGATTCTCACTTTAGGGTTGGGAGGGTGGCCTCATGGTCAAGGTGTTTGCCTTGCAAGCAAAAGGTGCAGGGTTTGAGTCTCACAAGGGATAAATGGCTAAGCTTAAAATGGCTCGCAAGGGCAGTTAGCTTCGTACTAATCTATGAACCTATGAACCTATACCTATAAAATAAAAATAGTTTATGGATATGATATTAATTGACAAACACCAAAGTTCGTGTATTCTTAGGTACTGTCCAGAGGTTGGGCAAGTGAAAAGTATATTAAATAAATATTGGAATTTAATGTTGGTGGGTCAGGCCCTATCTGACATAATTGGAGAGAAACCTAATTTTGTATATAAAATGGGCAGGAATATAAAGAGTTATTTGGAACATCATAAACAAGTATCAACAGTTAAGGTTGTCAATAATAAAAACACCCCCTCCCCCCCAAAAGAGCAAGTATCTATCCCAGCAGAGGGCTGCCTCCCAAACATCTCTGATGCTCAGGTGAAGGCTGCCCTCTCCGAAGCAAAAAACACTGCTTCCATGGGACCAGATGGCGTCCCAGGTTGCATCCTACATGAACTCCAAGAGGAACTAATCCCTCAAATAAAACAGCTATACAATCTCAGCCTCACTACAGGATATGTGCCCACAGAATGGCGTACAGCAACAGTGGTCCCACTCCACAAAGGTGGAGCCTCTACGGACCCTGAACTCCAAGAGGAACTAATCCCTCAAATAAAACAGCTATACAATCTCAGCCTCACTACAGGATATGTGCCCACAGAATGGCGTACAGCAACAGTGGTCCCACTCCACAAAGGTGGAGCCTCTACAGACCCTGGAAACTATTGCCCCATAAGCCTGACTAGCTTAGTCTGCAAGGCTATGGAGAGGATCATCATGGAGCTCATAAACAAAGACATTGGGGACCTACAGACACTAGATCCTACCCAGTTCGGCTTTGTCAAGGGCAGATCCTGCCTTTTGAACCTGGTTGACTTCTTCAAAACAGTCACCAAAGCCATAGATGAAGGGAAGGTAGTCCACACAGCCTATCTGGACCTTGCAAAGGCATTTGACACATTACCCCACTCGGGCATCATAGATAAACTATCCAGCTTAAATATTAACCCCTATGTCACAAGATGGATCGCAAACTGGCTCAAAGACAGAACCCACAGAGTGAGAGTTGCTGGAGCCATGTCAGACTCGAAACCGGTCACAAGTGGCGTCCCACAGGGTTCTGTCCTGGGACCACTCTTGTTCGGTATATACTTTTCCGAGGTACAGGCAAACGTGGGAGGACTATGGCTCACCAAGTTCGCAGACAACTGCACCATAATCTGCTGGTAGAGAGTGAATAGAGTTTTTAGATGTCAAATTGACTAGAGAAGCTCTAGGGGAGTTGAGGACATCCATTTTTAAAAAGAAATGTAAGAAAAATACTATTTTACATAAAACAAGTGTGCACCCTCGTCACTTACCCAAGAACGTTGTGAAGGGTCAGGTATTAAGGGTGGTGATGAGGCTGCATAATGATGATGTCATTTTAGGGGATGCCTTGTTAGAACTGAAAAGGGATTTTTTTACAGAGAGGCTATATGGAAAGAGCGTTAGATGAGTGTATTAATGAACTAAAATCAACTAGACACACAAAAGGGAAACCATATTTTTCAGAAGATGTTAGTTATGGAAGGCAGGAGAATGATATTAGAGAAGAGGGTAAACTCAGATTGGCATTGACTTACATTAGTATTGTTAACACAGTCTGCAATATAATCAAGAAAAAATGGGCCATTTTGCAAGAAGATGGCAAGATAAGTGCAGTTGTGGGACAAACACAAAGTTTTAGTTTTAAGAATAACATATCATTAAAAAGACAACTATGTTATAAAAACATGAGGGAAGGCTATAAACCACCATCACAAAGGCTTGGGACATTCCCCTGTAGGAGCTGCAAGGCCTGTAAGTATGTTCATAGTGGAGGTCTATTTATACATCCTTTAAAAGGTTTCCAGATAGAATGCTCCGATATCTAAGAAGACTTTATTGCATTAAAAACAGAAAATGTTAAGTGCTTTCACCCAGCACAATGTGGGCTTCATCAGAACGTAATAATTACTGGATACTGGTGCTTAAATTCAAAGCTTGGCGCCAAACATTTTTTCCTTAAAGAAACATACACTTAATATAAATGTTCAACCCATATAAAACATTGTATCTACGTACATATGCTACTAATTACTCCGATGTATTGCTATATACCATAAAATAAACATTAATAAAGCTCTTTTTATATACGTTGCTTAAAAATGTGCAATTAATTCTTCTAGTAGTTCATTATACATAAATTCATCATGCCATTCATTATAAAATGTTCAGTTGTAAAATGTATGAATGCTATTCAATCAAATATCATATAATATAACTAATGCATATATATAATTGAATTAATTACTAAAGACACTGTAAATTCTAAAACCTACTTATATAAATAAATAACATTTCATATATGTTAACAATATAATTGGGGCTTGGTATAATGGTTAAGGTGTTTGACTTACAGACAAAAGGTACACTGTTTGATTCTCACTTTAGGGTTGGGAGGGTGGCCTAATGGTTAAGGTCTTTGCCTTACAAGCAAAAGGTGCAGGGTTTGAGTCTCACAAGGGATAAATGGCTAAGCTTAAAATGGCTCGCAAGGGCAGTTAGCTTCGTACTAATCTATGAACCTATACCTATAAAATAAAAATAGTTTATGGATATGATATTAATTGACAAACACCAATGTTCATGTATTCTTAGGTACTGTCCAGAGGTTGGGCAAGTGAAAAGTATATTAAATAAATATTGGAATTTAATGTTGGTGGGTCAGGCCTTATCTGACATAATTGGAGAGAAACCTAATTTTGTATATAAAATGGGCAGGAATATAAAGAGTTATTTGGAACATCATAAACAAGTATCAACAGTTAAGGTTGTCAATAATAAAAACACCCCCTCCGCCCCCAAAAGAGCAAGTATCTATCCCAGCAGAGGGCTGCCTCCCAAACATCTCTGATGCTCAGGTGAAGGCTGCCCTCTCCAAAGCAAAAAACACTGCTTCCATGGGACCAGATGGCGTCCCAGGTTGCATCCTACATGAACTCCAAGAGGAACTAATCCCTCAAATAAAACAGCTATACAATCTCAGCCTCACTACAGGATATGTGCCCACAGAATGGCGTACAGCAACAGTGGTCCCACTCCACAAAGGTGGAGCCTCTACGGACCCTGGAAACTATTGCCCCATAAGCCTGACTAACTTAGTCTGCAAGGCTATGGAGAGGATCATCATGGAGCTCATAAACAAAGACATTAGGGACCTACAGACACTAGATCCTACCCAGTTCGGCTTTGTCAAGGGCAGATCCTGCCTTTTGAACCTGGTTGACTTCTTCGAAACAGTCACCAAAGCCATAGATGAAGGGAAGGCAGTCCACACAGCCTATCTGGACCTTGCAAAGGCATTTGACACATTACCCCACTCGGGCATCATAGATAAGCTATCTAGCTTAAATATAAACCCCTATGTCAGAAGATGGGTCGCAAACTGGCTCAAAGACAGAACCCACAGAGTGAGAGTTGCTGGAGCCATGTTAGACTTGAAACCGGTCACAAGTGGCGTCCCACAGGGTTCTGTCCTGGGACCACTCTTGTTCGGTATATACTTTTCCGAGGTACAGGCAAACGTGGGAGGACTATGGCTCACCAAGTTCGCAGACGACTGCAAACTGGGCATCATAATCAACTCTCCAGATGACACGAACATCCTTCAAAAAGGTCTCACAGAGACAGATAACTGGTGCCAGCGCCATGGTTTAAAGCTAAATGCCAAAAAATGTATAGTCATACCCTTTGGCAAAAACAATGTGCCCACAAATTACCACATAGGCGGAAAACCATTAAGTACAGAGAAAGTTATTAGGGACCTGGGGACCCAAGTTGATAGCAATCTCTTCTTTGAAAACCACATTGCCAAAGTGGTTAGAAAGACCTTCTACATAGCCCACCTCATCACGAAGGGTTTCACATCTAGATCAAGAGAGGTAATCGTGCCCCTTTATTCATGCCTCATCAGGCTCATCATAGAATACAATGCCCCTTTTGGGATGTACCTTACCCGACACCTGCAGCAATTAGAAAGACCCCAAAAGTATCTCACCAAGAGGATGAAGGGTCTCAAACAGATGCCATATGCTGCTTGGCTAAAAAAACTCCAGCTCTACTCAGTTGCATACCGCCTACTTCGAGGCGATCTATGCCTGACATACAAAGCTATGTCAAATCCAGAATTAATGGACATGCTCCACCTCAGTAAATCTAAATCCCTTAGAGCCACACGCTTGAGGGACTTGAACCTCAGCACAGAAATAAATAGAACTTGCTGGAGGGACAGGTTCATAACCCAGAGGCTCCCTTCGCTCTGGAATGGAATTCCAATTTATGTGAGGCAGAGCACCTCACTGAATCTCTTCAAGAAGAATCTCGATAGGTGGATGGGGGATCGTAGGTTTGTCCCAGGGATTACTCCCGTGTCACTATTAGATAGGGGCACAGTAAACTAAACCTTAAAAAGGGCACAGTATACTTAAATCAAGGGGTGGCATAAGCCATACAGAATCAGGCTAGGCTTATAATTGCCTCAGGGCAAATAGCCTAGTATGAACCTATGAACCTATGAACAGTGAACACACTAAGAAATGTGGGTGCTGTAATCAATGTTCATATATATTAGAAGAGGAAACCATCACAAGTGAGAATGGGTTAAATATTACATTAAGGTTTAAACATGGTAATTGTAATACCAAAATGGTTATATATATGGCCAAGTGTACCCGATGTGCATGTTTTTATATAGGAAAAATGGAGAGATGCTTCAGGAAACGTATCTATGATCACACATACAGCATCAGAAGGAAGGACACCAACAGTGCCCTATACAGGCACATAGAAAAGCAAGGAGAATGTCATGATTTTAAGTTTGCTATTCTATAAACTATCGTGATGGATCCCAGGGAAGGTGACTACAAAACCCTCCTCGGGTTTAAAGAAGTGTGGTGGCAACTATTTTTGGATGCCTCTACACTACCTGGTCTTAATGACCCTATTTCTAGTAAACCTATTTTGGCCTTAAAATAAGGTGTATATTTATATATTAGATGAAGGACAAAGATTAATTAAAGGGCAACACAGCAAGTAAAAAACTTTTCATTATTCAATGATCATAGGTGTTATTCATGAAATTTAAGCAAGACCATATGTATCACATTTATTTACCCAATAATACTTATCATATCCATAAACTGTTTTTATTTTATAGGTATATTGTTAACATATATGAAATGTTATTTATTTATATAAGTAGGTTTTAGAATTTACAGTGTCTTTAGTAATTAATTCATTTATATATATGCATTAGTTATATTATATGATATTTGAATAGCATTCATACATTTTACAACTGAACATTTTATAATGAATGGCATGATGAATTTATGTACATGAACTACTAGAAGAATTAATTGCACATTTTTAAGCAACGTATATAAAAAAGAGCTTTATTAATTTTTATTTTATGGTATATAGCAATACATCGGAGTAATTAGTAGCATATGTACGTAGATACAAGGTTTTATATGGGTTGACCATTTATATTAAGTGTATGTTTAAGGAAAAAATGTTTGGCGCCAAGCTTTGAATTTAAGCACTAGTGTCCAATAATTATGACGTTCTGATGAAGCCCACATTGTGCTGGGTAAAAGCGCTTAACATTTTTTGCTTTTAATGCAATAAAGTCTTCTCAGATATCGGAATATTCTATTCACTTATGGGTGATATCTAGGCACTTGGACTAAAATCATTGTGTTCTTTAGTTCGTGGTTCATTTCCAGATAGAGACATCTTTATATGCAGACTGTACAATGGAACACTTGGTTAATTTTACATACTTTGTGAAATGTTTTAGTAATGTAGGGAAGACCAATAAGGCACTGACAGGAAGGGTATTAGAACATGTTAATGATGTAAGACATAAGAGAATGAAAAGTGCATTAGCAGTACACGTTAGTGACCTTGGAGCTGGTCATGATTTTAAGTTTTTTGTGTTAGAAGTTTTAGAGTGTAATAAGAGGGGAGTGATTTTAAAAAATTCATAGAACAGAGGGAACAAGAGTGGATAGTGTGTCTGAGTGCAGATAAGCCTCCTGGCTTAAATGAGCGTGTTACTCTAAAACCTGTGCTTAAGACACATCCACTTTTACACTAATCATTGTGTTTCTTTATAAGCTATACTATAGACGTTTGGCTACAACTTTAAGGGAAGGACAGGTTTTTACCATGTAAATGATGAATTGATGTTACATGTTTATATAATTAATTCAGATGCACTGTACTATTAGGTCTGAAGAAGCAGCCAGTAGACTGGGAAAGCGCTCACCTTCTTGTTTTTTATCTTTGTGTATTTCATTTATTAATTTTTTTGCATGTCATCAGCATTGGAGTTCACTCTGGATTTTTTATGCATTATTTGTAGTGCTTGGTCTGCTGGAGTATATGGGTGGCCGCCATGGTGCAGTGGTTAGTGTTGCCACCTCACAGCAAGAAGTTCTCCGGTTTGATCCTCGGCTGGGGTGCGTTCTGTGTGGAGTCTGCATGTCCTATATGTGGTCGCGTGGGTTTCTTCTGGGTGCTCCCGTTTCATCCCACATCCCAAAGACATGCTGTAGGGGGATTGGACACTCTAAATTGGCCCTAGGTGTGAGTGTGTGCATGTGTGTGCCTTCTGTGCAAAGTTGGGCACCAGGCTGGCAACTCAACACCGTAAAACTCCACTGCCAATCATGAGTGGACAGGTGATCTGCTATGGTGACCCTTAACCGGGAAAATCCAAAAGAAGAAGGTCTGCTGGAGTGTTCATTACTTATCTGCTGGCTTTTTGTTAGTTTCCACATTTTCATAGCTGTTAGTAAATGTCCATCCTACAATATGGTGTTGATTTGCATTTCACCCATTTGGTGGACTTATTTTTACCAGGCAATATATTTATAGTAATACCCTGTTAGAAAATGTTCGTCTTACAATATGATCTTTACCATTTCTAAAAGAATGGTAAACATATTACAGCCTTTCCTTTACTGTCTTTTGGCATGTTTTGCATATTTACAGTCTTTAGTCTACCTTTATGAACTAGAACATTAATTTACTGTGAACATACTTGCTATCCTTTATTTATACCAGTTTTATGAACCTATATCCACTCCCAGGACACACCACACTTGTGTTTTTGTTTTTGCTTTATCCATAAATCATTAATGACATATCAAAGATTGCAGCACAGTTATCGTTCCACATATATGAGTTCACCATTTGTTTGTTTATTGTTCACACACATTACTGGCTTTTCATTTTCCCGGTGCTCTCCAGCATGCCTGCTTAGCTACCAGTTAGACTTTTTGCACCTTCCTTTAAAACATTATAATACAAGCCTGGCTCTGTGACACAGAGGGGCAGAGTCTTAACTGTGACCAAGGTGACCAAGATTCCAGTAGTGGTCTTGGCTCTGGAGGAGCCAGGTAGAGAGGGGGAGGAGTTAACAGGCTTGGCCTTATCACCTCTCCCAAGGAGTGGGGAGGGTTGTGCTCATTCTGGGGGCATATTGGGCAGTGGAATATCCCTGGGGGAGACTGGAGAAATCACTACTTATACTTTAGGAGTAGGGGTAGGAATACTTGAATGGAACATTTCATCTGGAAGTGAAAGGATGCCCCCCACTGTCAGCACATTGCACACTCCCTCTGTTGCATATTGGCAGGTGTACACAGGGCAGAACTTAATTGTACTTTGACTTAGGAATGGGGTCCATTCCCATCATGGTATTAGAAACCCAAAAGGCTTGAAGAAATTATAAATGGTGTAAAGTGGAAAACCCTCAAACTGCTTATGATGGCTGTTGGAATGAGATCCCCTCTCAATCAACCCCTAATTCAGTGATAGGGAAGAAATGAACCAGTTAACCAGAAGTAGGCCAAGGACTGACAGCAGGACTAAAAAGAGTAAAAAAAAAAAAAACTCTATAGCAGCTGTAAAAGAGTAAAAAAAATGCTGTGCAAGGTCCAAACATCTAGTCGTGAGGCCCTTCCCATAATACCTGTATTAAAGGCTTTCCTCATTATAACTTCACATAGTTCAAAATGCAATATAAAGACTTCCTTAAATAAATTTAAGGATGTGCTTATTATCTTTCCAGCATTTAGACTTGCAAATGTTTTGGTTTAACTTTTTTGTTTTACTCAGATCAAAATTAACTAAAAATGATGATTTTTATTATACTTGTTTTGCTGATGAAGAATGTACCAAACCTCTCCTTTTGGCCCCAGTTAATACTGTGCAAAGAAGAAGCCATTAGGCCTTTACTTAGATAGGATTTATCTTCTAAATTACTGTCACAACTATGACATTGTGCTGCCATCACAATATGTAAGCCTTGAATGCTAGAAATGTACTGAAATGATATAAACTACTGGTATTAGATGAACACCCACAAGACACTAGGAAGTCAGTTCACGGTATTACTAACCATCTCAGTAACCTACTAGATAAACATGTTACTTTGCCACCAGAAAAGCTATTAGAAACAAGTCTACCAATAGGTAGGCAGAACAAGTGGTGCAGCGGTAGCATTGTTTCCTCACGGAAAGAGGTTCTCCGGTTCGATTCTCTGCTGGGTTACCTTCTGTGTGGAGTCTGCATGTCCTCCCTGCATTCGTGTGGGTTTTCTCTGGGTGCTCTGGTTTTCTCCCACATCACAAATACATACATTTCTCCCTGGGCCTCCTCTGAAAATTGGCTTTGTTCCAAGTCTGACTTTCCCGGTTAACAAATGTAAAATAAATGTTAAATAAGTATATGTTTGGGCCATGTACTTGTTGCCCCTCTCCATGGGAGACATAGGTGCAAAACTGGGTGTGAATTTGCAGTTTCCCATACATTTTTTTAATGCAGTAAGAACAGTACTACACTTTGTGTGGAGTGAAAGATGGTCCCATAGAAGAGGTATTTTCTATGATACATGTCTATCCCTCCAACATGCTACCATTGGACTTGCAAATGTATATTAGGTATGATAGGATAGGGTCTGTTGAGGCTCTATATGCAGGGCAGAGTCCACCACTTAGCCTGTATGTTACCGAGCAGAGGGACAAAAGTAAAAGGTCACGGTAGAAACAGCATTGCTTCCTGCTTTTCACTACTCCTGGTAAGGTAAATATTGAGTTAAAACAATAAGATGTGAATATGTGCATCACTGATCTAGCTAATAGCAAGTAAGTAAGAAGATGAAGGAGAAGCAGAATTCAGCACGTTGATTCCTCACAGCTAAAGTATTAGCTCTATTAAGGATAGAGGCAAGCATGATTTTCTTAGGGCATAAGGTAGATAACTCATTTTCAGCACTATAAAAAATCCAGTAATGAAGATTCATATACCTGAATTATTAAGTGTAGAACTACCATTAGCTCAGTTGCTGAACTGTTCAATTCATTTTGATTTTTGGGGTTTCTGTATGATCATAATCTGCTTATTTGTCTAGTTTCCACATTATGAGACTTTCTCTTCTAGGCAGAAATGTGGCATCAAGAAAGTGCTGCCTGCCCACTATTTCAACCAATTCATATGAGGTTCATATTTTTTGGTAGGTAGTAGGCAAACATGTCTGCAGAAAATTACAAGGCTGGTCTTCATCAAAACTGTACTGATTGCTTCTACATGTGGCCGTCAATGGATGAGATGATCCCACAGAGCCATTGGCAGGCTTTGTTCCACCAGTTAATGTCAGACTGCAATTTTTTTAGTAAACATTTGTGAGACATTCTTCTCGTCCTAATTAAAGCATCATACCTGAAAGTGTGAACGTTTATTTTAATGCAGACAGGGACTTATTTACCAGTTACCGTCTTTTTACTTCATTTCTGTATAACAAATGCATGGACATGAACACCAGTGTTATCAGAGATTAGAACACTCAGGCAATAACACAATGAAATAAGCATGTCTCTCTTACTTGTTCATTGCAACATTTTGGCTCAGTAGTTGACACAGTCGAAATTTGTATCATCATCACTTTAAGAAGAGTGGCTGATCAGTTACTCCAGCTGAGGTGTCTACTCACCCACTTATGGGCTGTATGAAGAGCATTGTCTAAGGGCATTAGATGCTTGAGGGCTGGTCCCAGGGCCAGTCATTTAAGACCACTGCTTTCCATTGCCTATCCTCGAGACTATCTTTTCTAACCTTACCTAGGTTTTAGTCAGTCATCATGTAAGTTTTTACTTACTTAATAAACATCCTGCACAAGATGTCACACACTTCCCCAGAAATATTAAATGAGCAGTACTTAAAAATGATTATCCAAAGTCTAGCAATCAGTTGCAATTATGCTAGGACAGAATATAATGGTAATCGCCTACTCAGAGGCGAGATCTGCCTATCATACAAAGCTATGTCAAACCCAGAGCTATTGGACATGCTCCAGTTAAAGAAATCCCAATCCCTCCGAGCTACACGCTGTAGGGACCTAAACCTTGTCACCACAATAAACAGAACATGCTGGTGGGATAGATTCCTGTTACAGAGACTTCCCATACTCTGGAACAAACTACCTATCTGTATCAAGCAAAGTTCCTCATTAGCCCTCTTCAAGAAAAATCTTGATGATTGGATGGGAAATAGGAAATTCACCCCAGAGATCACCTCTATGGATCTGGTCGACAGGGGCACAGGAAAACATTTTCTTGGGTGGCAAAAGCCAGGGTACTTTTTGGCTAGGCTTATATAGGCCCTAGGGCCAATAGCCTAGTACCTACCTATGAACCTATATCTAATTACATTCCTATAAAATGCACTACTAAAATTATCAGTAAAAAGTGAGAGAGGATAAAGACAAGTCTTCCTTCCATGCATGTTATTGTAGGCTCGGTTATGTCAAAAAAAAAAAAAAAAAGAAACAGCTGACATGCACCTTGTATTTCTAAAAAAACAGAATTTATTGCCATTATAAACAGTAGCCTGCGGGTATGTGTGTGCTATTTAAATGAACTGCATTAAGATAATTCTTTAAACACATGAGCAAATTTACTATTACATTTTCAGTACAGTCTACTTATGCTTACCTGGATTTATTGTTCTTGTAAATCAATTCACACCTGACTTTGTGCACGCAGGCCTGGATTCAATGCACAGTTTTTTTTTTTTTGTCAAACCTCTGTTGGCAGCTTTTACCTGACTGTGGGCTCCATTGACTAGCACATAGATGTATCAGTCTGGCCAACGAAGGTGGCAAAGAGAGATACAGTCCAGTGTCCGGGTTCTGTTTATTTATATTGTGCACTTCTTAGCTGAGAAGTACTTTATGCACTCATTCTCTCTTTGACAGTGGATATATGGCTTGCTGGAACAAACAACTTATACCATTAGATTTGAAAGATCTTTTATGGAAGATTATCCATTTTTCATACAGTTTGCGTTTTTAGAGTTTCTTCTGGTTGTGAAAAGAAAAAAACATCTTTACCCTGACTCATTAACTCAGTTCTTTTTAATGTTCCTCCTCCTTTCTTCTCCCCTTTCACAGACGTCACACACACATATATTGATATAGTTAGTTTTGACTGTTTTAAGAAATACAACCTCTAGCCGTGATACTTTAGTACTCCAGAAGCAAACAGTGTTTCATCTTGCAGTATCAAATATCTTGGCATTACTAAATAGAGATTGTTTTCTGCCATAGCTAGTTCTGTAATTTTAATGACTTGACAGTTTTATTTACAGGAATGTTACTTTTTAATGCCTCACAGTAAACAGGTTTAATGATAGCTGTAAGTTCAGTTATTGCTTACTACGGTATCACCAAATAGTTTTATAAAATAAATAAACTTCCATTGGGGCTTAACAAACCTCAGAGATTGTTACATTAATTAATGTGGTGTAGGGGGCAACCTCAGAGATAGTTACTTGTGGTATACAGATTAAATCCCCTACACATGAGGAATGTGATGGGCTTGATCTCCAACTCCATACAGGGCCAGTAATTTTTTATGGTCACAGTTAGAAGAAACAGTTTATCAACAAACTTGGAATTAATGAATGGTATCATAGATAATCAAAGTTTAAATGTATTCCACAAGTCTTGCTTTGCAGTAATGCGGCCTTTAATATGTTTCATTTGTTTTGTACTACATTTTTTTTTCTAAAGATAAAGACATGCAAAAAAAGAAGAAATAATGCTCAAGTGTTCAACACTTTAGTCCGGAATACATGTTTTCATTTCCTCAGTGAACCCATGCATTTTATGTATTTATTTTATTTTATTTTACTTTTTATTTATCCTTTGTTAACTCGGTTAGTCCCACTAGGTTAGTGGCCGCTTAACTTCAACAATCATTTATAGAACTGGTATGGAGTACTAAGATATTTAAAAACATCCCACATCTGAAAATTACTTGTTTTAATGAGCAACAGTGCACAATTACACAATGGGTAATTAAGCAATAATAATGCTTTTTATGAACAATTAACCTTCCATCATACCATACCTCCTAATTTATATACCTTGCATCATACACCATTGCTGAATCCATGCTGTGGCAGTGAATAGATCTTTAATAAAGGAAACAGTATTTATTTTAAGGAAGAAGGTCACTGGTATCCTTTCTGTGGGGGTAGGCTGACTGACCTAGCAGTATGGCCACCTATGGACCAATTGCTCTACTTTCTTGTCTTGATAAAGTACAAGAAAAGTCATACAGAAGCTGCAATGAAGCCATCTTGTATACAGCTCTGCCCTTAGTGAAACTCAGCCTGGCTTTGTCCTGGCTATCGAGCTGATACTGTGATACTGTGCTCTTCTTTATCCTTGGTCACATTAGGAACAGACTTAACATAGAAAATACTGTTATTGCATTGTTACTTAATCTTTCTTCGGCTGTTTAATACTGAAATGCTGAAAACGCAGTGTTCATAAGTCAGTATGATATTTCATTCCTGAACTTGGGACATGCCTCACATGTACCATTCTGGGATTTCAGAGCTGCAGATGTCAGTCTATTGGGAAACAAAGAAATTCCACTATAAGGAATTAGAAAGTTGGCAGAAACTGTGATCAGTGGAGGAGCTATGGGGACTACAGTGAGGAAGGACTACAGAAGGAATGAAATCCTGTATTGAAAGTGTGAGAAGAGAAAACAAGTGGTTTAGCTAAAGAGAAATGTGAGAAGGCTGATCTGTAAACAGTGGAAAGGCGTATAGAAGGATGAGAATAATACAAACAAAAATACCTAGGAGGATGCCACAAAGCTAGTCTGACAAGCCAATTACCATAGTAAAGGAGAAGTTGTGTACAGAGGAGTGTTACACTAGAACACAGGAAAAAATATCACTAAAAATGACTTCAGCGGAGGTGAGTTCAGAAATACATTCTATGGATCAGGCAGAATACTGAATTACTTCTTCACATCGGTATTTGCGCAGGAGTGACAAAAAGGTAATGGAAATGAGGTTAGTAATGCAGTCACCTGTAGTATCCGGCTGTTGATTCTCTTGTTATGGCTGAAAATATAGCTTACTAAAACAGACATTTTGCTGAGTGTATCATTGCTGAGGTCAAGATTAACCTTGGGTATATTGTCTAGTCAAAATTCGGGATAGATTTTGCTACTATACTTCAGAGGAGGGTGATGGAGAAAATAAATAATATGCGGTGGTGTCCAGAATGGTGATTTCAGTAAGAAACTGTTGACCTGACTGGAAGCAGGTGGTTGCAGTGAGAGGGTAACTGTCAGGAGAGAAGTAAGTAAGCAGCAGAGTGTTACGGTCTTTAGTTCAGTAGCCTCCTGCTTATATGTTTTATATTTTGTTTTTGGAGATCAGATCACATTGTATGCTGAAGACATCACTAATGCATCAGTGCAGAGACCATTGATGGTTGTGATGGTCCTCAGGGAGACCTGCTGGTATCTTGCTACACATACAAAGGACTCCAAGCATTAATGCTTGTTAGGGTTTCTGTAAGTAAGACAGAACAGGAAACTATCTTCTTTAGTATTATGCTAGCTAATATGAAGGGACAGTGGCAAAAGCATCTTCATTTTGGGGGTGTAAAATGTGTAAAATTAATATTGGAGTTACTGGGAACATCTTTTTCTACTGTACAGGGCACTAGTAAGGCTGTATGTAGTAAAGAATACATAATGCAGCTCTACCAATATGGTGACGGGACTGTAGAAGCTTGGGTGTGATGATAGCTGGTCTCTGCACTCTTGAAGAGAGAAAAGAAAAGGGGGATATCATTTTGATACAGCTCAATCATAAAGTACAGGTGTCATGACTGAAGAGGAAGAAGGACAGACTGGGGGAATGAGATATGGACAGAGGCATGAAGTTAGATAGTTTGAAGAAGTACTTGAGGAAATACCTGATAAGGAGGTGGGTAGAACCATGGAATGTGTTGCATGAGGTGGTGGTACAGTATAAACTCAATAACACTTGGAATAGAGCAGAAATAGATATAACAAGAAAACAAATATGACAAGGATAAGGGAATGGAACCATCACAAGAGATAGCTACAAATCTCATGTGATCTTGAATGATCACAGGACTTCTTTCTGCTGCCCTCTTTATGTTCATAACATAATAGACAGTGAGTCTGTTTGTACCCCTGGCTTGTATTTCAAGGCAAACATTTGTCACTGTCCTTGCATGAACATGACTTGATGACTTAAATCATTCACCATTTGCTTGTTTGCATTTCTGTATTTTTTATTTAGCTGGATTACGTGGGAAGTTCTCACAGGTGCTGCTGTATCATGGACCATATCAAATGTACATGTTCGTAACTTGCTCATTACTTAAGAGGTACAATGGCATTGTAAGGACTTACTATAAGGTATGATACTGCATCCTTCTTCTTTCACCTGTCCATAAGTGGGCCATCTCCTTCATATACAGTAGCGACGGGCTGGGCAGCAAGCCTTCAGAGGGTGTAGCTGTGTTGTGGACCTGATAAGGTCAGAAGAAATTGAGTTGGTAGGTGTTACACAACCATGGGAGTGTGCTAAAATAAGAACTCTCCCCATCATAATAAAATATGTCCAATTATGAGTGGACAGGTGATCCGTTGTGGCGACCCCTAACCGGGAAAAGCCGAAAGAAGAAGTTATAAAGGCAACCAAATGTTTCTGATGACCAAGATTCTGTGGAAGCTACATGACATGTGATTTTAGGATGGGTATTTTCTGCGGTTGTCCAGTGCAATGGTCTTTTGAACTTCAAAAATGCACAGGAAAAAACTGCTACCTCAAGCCTAAGTCAATGTCACAAAGATGTTGACTGTTTATCACTTGATACTTATTAAGTGCCTACGTGTATTATTAAAACACTAATGCAGTTCTGTTTGCATCCCCAGATGTGACCTTATGTGTGCTTTGTAAGGTTTCAGAAGTCTGATCAGTTTGTCATCTAAGGCATTTTCAGAAATATTTAGTTTGTAATGGATTTCAGAGTAGCAGACATGGCGAAAACATCTGTTTAAGCATATTAATATTCACACCAATTTTAATTAATATTTTTTTTCCATCTGACGTCTATTCCATTTCAGGGTGCACACTTCACACATACAGTACATTAAAGACATTGTTTTCTGACAGAAAAATTGAACTGTGCACTTTGTCAGTGACCCATCCTCCTCCTGTGACATCTCTTTATCTGTTTGACATATGGAGGTTATTATCATCTTTATATCATAAATTCCATCTATTACCTGGCCTCAGTCATTGGCACTGGGAGGCTTTTTACAGAGCTATTTATTCTGCTAGCACTCTTGGCCAACTAGCAGCACTGTTGTGATAAGGTAATTCCTAACAGCATCATTTTCTTTATCTGGGCAATAACCAAAGATTAGTTAAGTGAAACTTTATACAGTAAATATTGTACTACATAAGACAATATCTTAAAAAAGGATGCATTTAAAGTAGTGCATTATATTATGGTAGGCTTCTGAATTCCACCAGAGTATGATCACCAGTTTCATCACACTGACATTTGGGAATAGAGTACAACAGACACAGGGGCTACCATTGCAAAGGCACAACAAGTTAATTCATTGTATTACTCATATTTCAGCACCCACTTTTATTTTACTGAAGGCTGTGAGGAAGCCAGCCCCTGTCCAGGCAGGCACTAGATAAGGCTGAGAATCAAGCCTGTATGGGATGTCAGTCCATCCATGTATTCATGCACGCACAGATACACACACGCACAGACACACACACACACACACACACACACACACACACACACACACACACACACACACACACACACACACAGTCACACCTACAGGCAGATTACAGAATTGCCTGTTCACCTATCTGCATGTCTTTGGGATACCACTTTAAAATCTACATTTGCCACAACACAAATCCGTCGATGTGATGTGCATGCTAGCAGAATTCCTGCAACTGTTGTAAAGGACAAAAATGATGACATGTCGAACATTTTGCTGCATGTATGCTCTGAACCTCTGCTTTGGATGAAAAGACATAAAGAACACAATTTTTTTGTAGAGCATAGACCATGGCATCTTTGATCAGAGTCAATATATTTTATCTGGGAGAAATGCATTTTGCTGTACATTCTAAAAAAACTATTTCATATATGAAAATATTTATCACATAACCGAAATGAAATACACTTGTGGCATGCTTCTCTTTTTTTCTGTCTACCCAGTCCTAAGGCTTTTCTGGGTTTACTGAACTATCTGTAGCAAGAAGAATGTATTATTTTTTATAGCTGAAGAGGAAATACAGATGTAAGTATCTGGAACAAAATGTGATGAACCTCTGTAATTACACTGCATAACTTAAGTTCTATTAAAGTTACAATTATACAAGTTAAATTTTATCGGTACAAGTTTTAACAGCTTCAAGCTGGAAACTTAAAAGTATTTGTTTTATTCCACTAAGATTCAAAAATATTGCAGATTAATTTGTGTATTTTTTGCATATGAAATATATTCAAAATACAGTGGATTTAAATTAAAAACACTTCTTTATTATGGGCATATTTATTTATTGTACTGTTACATAAAGATTCCATTAAAAGCATTTTTTTCTAATACAGCTTCATGGGTCATTCTTGTATTTGTATGGTACTGACTGTTTTTGAGAGTTTTAGGAACCAGAACAGCTGAATCTGACTGTTGTAAAAATGTTGGAAGTACAGACGTGTTATATTGGAATGAAACAAAGAATCTTTATCAGTGTGTGATGCATGCTGGTGTTGACAAGGGAATGAACAGAAGAAATTGTTGCATTCCCCATCTGTTATGCCATAAACTCAACACCATAAATCATTAACTAGGTTTGGGTGATCCATTTCCTCATACAACACCAACAATACTTGTGTCTTGCCAGTTCTTATGTGTTTGACAAGTGTCCTGGTTTCCTGTTAGGATTACATGACACACAGGCAGTTCAATCTCACCTTTGCCAAGAATAAGATACTCCAGTAGGAGTACAGCAGGATCCTTTTCTTTCTAAATTAGTGTAACTTTTCTCAAAAAGATCAATTACATCTCCTTTAAGTCACCAGATAAAGTAAGTGATTTACTACAAATAATAAAATTCTATCAGTTTTATCTTTACATTTTACATTAAACAGTCTCTACAAACTGACAGTTCCAATTCACAACTGTTGATTATTAGTACTCTCTTCATATGACTGCTGGCCAGTTAGCATTTGTCTGGGACTTAGACTGAAAAACTACTGCATTCTGATTCCCCTGACTGTGTGAATGTCTGAATGCTGCAAGCCTGAATATAAAAATCTGCAATAAGCTTGCCTGTTCCTACTCCTGCAGTAAAGAAACAGTCCAGAAGCTGCCGTTCCTGTCAGTGTAAGTGACGGGGGCTGAAACGTCATAGGAAAACCTGCACTTTGTCATGTCCTAATTTGTTGGGTATTAAAACTTCAAATTTGTGTCACCTGTGTTTCCCTAGGTGCCCCCTGATGTTGATCACAGGGTCCCCTGCCTTTCCCAGTACATACCTGTCGGTCTTAACAAAGAGGCTTGGTCTTGCAGGGAGTGAATATGGGACAGCTTGTGGCAGGTACACTAGAGATATGTTTTCCTGTATCTGCCTCTCTGACTATAGGATGTCATACCCCTATAAATGTTGCATTGACTGCAGTATTTATTTATTTATTTTACATTTGTTAACCGTGAAAGTCCAACTGGATACAGGCCCATTTTCAGAGGAGGCCCGGGGAGAAAAGCACCAAATGTACAAAAACAAGTGTAAATACAGTGAAATTATTACAGTGAGTTATCACAAAACTGAGATTTGTTTAATGATATGTACACGCAGGTACATGTTTTTCTCACATACACACAGCAAAGGTTGGCAGCAAGTAGCTGAGAAAGAAATAGTTAAAGATTTCATCTGAAAAAGGAAAACACATATATTAAAGGTGGTTATCATACATGGTGTAGTGTTAACTTTAAATCTTTCCAGTAGGTGGGTGATACACAGAATTTTAAACAGAGAATCAGAGTTTTATTCCTGTAATTATGTTCTCATTTATGAATTATGCTTGAGTGGGGGTTAGTCAGGGTTTGTACAGGGACAAAGCCACTGCATTTGTGTGTATTTCCTAAGGGATTTTTTGAATTGGGATAAGGAGGGGTCAGTGGTGAGTTCAGCAGGAAGTAGGTTCCAGTTTTTACCAGCAGAGCTGGAGAATAGTGATTCACTAGCTGAATTGTTGGTTTTAACAGTTTGCACTAGCAATTTTTTGGAAGAGCGCAGGGATTTTAGGTTACTGTACAGGGTAATAATATTTTTCAGTATGGGTGTACTGGTTGGTAGAGGATTTTGTGAACAACTATAAGTTGGTTATATTGCAGTTGATAGGGTAGTTCAATCCAGTCTAACGATTGAAGTTTAAGGCAGTGATGGGTTCTATAAGCTGATCCTGTGGCAAATCTGGCAATGTTATTGTAGCACCTAGTTAATTTATTGAGGTTTGATTTGCTTAGGTTTACGAAGATGGGTGAGGCATAAAGAAGGGTCGATAGCAGATGTGTATGGGGAATAACAGTTCTAGCAGATGGGGTTAGGAATGGTTTAATCCTATATAAAGAGCCTAGTTTCTTATTAACTGTTTTAGTAGTTTTGTCTGTGTGAGAACCAAACTTGAGGTTGTTGTCGATAATCACTCCTAGTAGTTTAGTACTAGGTTCTGGGGAAATTATGGTGCCATTGTTAGATATTATGGTGAGAGGTGGTGAGGGGACCTTGCAAGTGGGGGAGAAGAGTAATAGTTTGGTTTTATTAGGGTTTAATAGTAGTTGGCGACCAGTGAGCCAGTTCTCTACTTTGTTGAAAGTGATTTGGGATAAGGATTGTAAATCTGTGGGGGAGGTGGCAGAGCAGATTAGGGTTGAGTCATCTGCATACTGAATACAAGTTGCATTAGGGATGACTTTGTACAGGTCATTAATGAATATGGAGAATAGGAGGGGACCTAATACAGATTCCTGTGGGACTCCAAGGGTGACTGGTAAAAGGGACGATAGGTTATTCTTCCATAGTACAGCTTGTTGTCTGTCACGTAGGTAAGAATGAAATCAGGTAATTGCTAGGTTATCTATGGAGAGTGATTTTAATGTGTTTAAGAGTAGCTGGTGATTTATCATATCAAATGCCTTGGATAGGTCAAGGAAGAGGGCTGAGGAGAGCTTGTTGTCATTACGGTTTTGATTTATTGTATGGGGGAAGGAGAGAAGGGATGAGGTTGTACTATGACAAGGTCTAAATCTGTGCTGGGAGAGGGCTAGGAGAATGTTTTGATTCAGATAGGCAAGAAATTGCTTGTGGATACATTTTTCCATTATTTTAGCCAAGGGAGACAGAATGGCTATAGGTCTATAATTTGAAAGTTCAGTGGAATCTCCCCCTTTATGAAGAACAATGTGGGAAATATTCCAGATGTGGGGGATATAGGTTTCGTGGATAGTTCTATTGATTAAAATTGATATGGGGTATGCTGTTTCATTAGCACCTTTTTGGAGATATTCTGCAGGTAGTAGGTCTGCTGAAAGGGTGGTGGGTTTCAGTTTTTTAAGTAGGGACTTAATAAAAGATGTTGGTACTGGATCAAGCTTAAAGGGGATCTTATTATCAGGTGTGGGGTTGGTGGTACTTGGGGAATAGGGAGATAGCTTACTGGCTAGGGATTGCACAGTTTCTGTAAAGAAAATGTTAAAGGTGTTAGCAACAATTTTTGGAGGTTGTTGGAGGGTAGTTAAGGGGGTAGGGGTAGTTGATTGGCCTAGGTGGAGAAGTTTGTTTATGCCTGACCAGAATTTTTGTGGTTGATTTTGGTGCTTTTGTTGCAGATTACAGTAGTAATTCTTTTTGTCTAGCATAATGGACTTCTTTGTATCATTTCTCAGCTGTTTATATATAAGGTGGTCTTTTGGGGACTTAGTGGTTTTCCAGGAGGTCCATGCTTTGTTTCTGCTAATAAATTTTTGTCTTGTATCATTGGACAGCCATGGTGCTACTTTGTTATTGGTTCTGATAGTGCGTGGGGGAACATGGTTATCCAGGATAGCAAGAAATTTAGAGTTAAAGTATGAGACCGCTTCATCTAGTGGAAGTAGCCATAGGTTGGACCAGTCATATGTGTTAAGTTCATTCTGAAATTTAGTCTGAATAAAGTTCTTACAGCTTCTAATGGTTTTAAAGAAAGATTGTTGAGGGATGTCATTTCTTTTCCTGATTATACAGGCCAGGAAGTGATCACTAAAGTCCTCAGGTAGAGTGCCTGTTTTATTTATCTGGGGTAGGTTGTTTATTAATATCCAGTCTAGGATACTTTCTTTTTTGTTAGGCTTATTGATTCTGGTTGGGGAAGATATCATCTGGGAGAAGCCATGCAAATTTATATGGGTGGAGGGGAAGTCTGAAGAGCAAGTATTCCAGTTGATATTAACATCCCAGAGAATAATAGTTTCCTGGAGGCAGTTAGTGGAGAGCCATTGGAGGATACCCTCCAAGGTATTTGTGTTGTCACCTGGGGGAATATAGATACATGCAATGTTTATAGATTTGCGTTTGTTGAGTTGGACCTTTGTGATGAGTATTTCTGCATTGTTAGTAAACAAGGCATTCGGGGTACTAGTTTTGGATACTTCCAGAGTGGATTTATACAAGATGGCTACCCCCTTCCTTTCTTAGAGATGCGATCAAGTCTTAATATATTGTACTCTGGGGGTATAATCTCATTATCAATGGTAGTAGGCTTGAGCCAGGTCTCGGTAAGGCATAGTATATCAGGGGAGTGGACATCTAGGAGGGCATGTAAGTAGTGAATTTTCTTGTTTATACTTCTAATGTTTAGGTGACACACTAGGAGTGAGTTGGGGGCATTATTTGAGTTTCGTAGGCTAGTATGGGTGTTATTTGTGGGGCTGATAGTAACAGGTGAGGTTGGACCTGGGTTAGGGTGGATGTCACCATCCACTATGAGATTAGGTAGTAATCTAATAGCAAGTTTCTGGAGTTTTAATAAGAGTTTGTAGTAGTATTTAGTTCTAAGATTAATATATGAAGCACGAGTGGGATGTTGAGTTTTTACATTAGAAGAGTTTGATGACAGGTGGAGTAGTGGTTGGTTAGAATTATGTGGCTGATTAGTAGTACTGGTTTGGGTTCTAGGGTAGTGGGTGCTAGGGAGGGGTTGGTATTCATAGGCTGTGAGAAGACAGAGAATTATAAGTGGGAGTATTAGGCAGTAAATAGGCTTTGAGTTTGAAGATTTATTAAAAGTATGTGGAGGCATTGTAGCAGTATTTGTGTAATGCTTGTTTAAAATAGAGTTGGGTTGTTTATAATTAGCATATAGTGAGAGACTGGTGAGAATTGGAGTAATAGGGCTGGGTCCTGTGAGTGGCTGGTTAATGCTGATTGATTCTGATGAGTGGGAGTGGTCTCAGATGATGGGGAGTGGCAAGGTGATAATAAGTGTAGGACACCTGGGGGTGGGTGGAAATTGGGGGCAGGGTAGGGGAGTGGAGTGAGCCCGCAGGGCTAACAGAGCGGGTAGAGCCTAAAGAAGAAGAAGGTCAAAGAGAACAATCAGTGGAGTGCTGAAGTCTGAAGGTAAGTGTGTTGAGATATATAAGAAGGTAAGAGGCTTAAAAAATAAGTGGGATTATAGCAGAGTGATATAAGGAAATATTTCTATGGTTATACTGGGACCACAGTGTGAGAGAGAACAATAACAATGAGATGAATAAGAAGTATGTGTACTTATGTTGCCATTGAGTCTACAGCTGTCATCATACCAGTCTCCACAGTGCACATACTATTGCTATATCACTTTTGTTCACAGGTATCTGCATGTCTGGAGGTTGAGATGGACAGATAATTGAGGCTGGACAATTTCAGCCCTGCTGAAAATGGCATCCAGCTACAAGTACATAGGACCCATGGACAGCAACTGTAGGGAGCTGGGGTGCTCAACAGCCTTTATAGGAGCAGGTGTAGCAGACAGTGTTCCATGACATTAATGTTTGGGGGGGTAGAATCCACAAAAAAGGCATAGAGGTTCCCAAACAAAACTCCTTTTATTCACAAATAAATAGTGAGCGCTTTCACCGGTACTCGCCATTTATTTGTGAATAAAAGGAGTTTTGTTTGGGAACCTCTATGCCTTTTTTGTGGATTTACCAGTTTGTGTTTTCATGTTTTGTTCTTCATGGGGGGGTAGAATGACGCACTCCATCAATGTAGCAGGTGTGCCACTGACATTTTATGCTATGCCAAGGTAAAGACCCATTTCATAGCAGCTGAGAGATCAGCCACAGGGGTGACACCAGGGAACAGCATGCTAAGAGAGATGGAGGTGTTTTGGTGTCACTGCAATGGGGAGTGGTGCTGGGACCATCCCTAGAGTTGAGGACATTGGCATCATGGTGGGCCAACTTCTTGCATGTTACCCTCAGGGGGCATGGTACTGGACACAGTTTTTGCACAGGCACTCATTCTCCCTTTTTTGAGTTTTTTGTTGTGTATTCACAGGACAGACCACTACAGTGCTGATGTCTGTAGAGGCTGAGAAAAGGACAGGATACAGATGTTGGCACATGTGTAAGGACTAACAATGATGAGACACAAATATCTGAGCCACAGTCAGATGACACAATGATACTATGACTCTCCATTCTGGACAGACACTACAGGGTAAATATGTGGCCTCACCCCCTGATAAACCTGAGCCTGTGCATTATAAGCATTCACTATCTCCAGTGGAACAAATGTTCTCTCTGGCTGCAAGTACCAGTAATGCTACCCTGTGGCTGCAGTGGCAGATGAGTAGACTGAATCTGATGTGGGTGTATCCACCATATCCCAGCCTGATAAGGATGCCCAAAGCTGTTACATATTACAGTTGGTCACCATGCAGACATCTTGCAAGCACAATTAGCATTGTGCAGTATCATTTAGGTGCAGTCTGCCTCTATGTAGTTGCATAGCATTCATGACGATATTGCTCAGCACTGCCAGCAGGTTTCTCAGGACATGCATTCCAAGGACACTTTAATGATCAGACTTATGAGGTTTGTGATGACACACACTGCTTCCATATTCACCTCCATGAGGGGTATTGCTAATATCACCATCACTTTTCCAGCTGGCAGTGTTTCCAAGGATGATTATAAATGACGGCAATCACTGGACACATAGGCCTCACCTACATCAGGGCATATGTAACATCATGCCATATCTGTCATGGGTGGTGATTGCACCCAACCTCCTTAGCAGGACAGCTCATCCTTAGACACCATCCAGGTCATGGCTTTATATTTACACACCGTCTGTGCTTCAAAATGCTCTGCATTGTACTGCAATAGTTTAGGAGAGTTGCTCCAGGTCATGGTGATGTACTGGCACCACAACCTCAGTGTATGAGGAAGTTATCCATTATACAGAGTACTCAACACCTCAAGATCCTTGTCACCACCTCCTATGACTTGCCCTCCATCCAGAATGTGTGTGTATGGGGGGTGGGAGGGCAACCATGTGTCATTGCATCTCTCAGGACCTGTGCACATAATGGTAACTGTGAGACACTCTAGCCTCCCTCCTGTGTGGTGTATGCAGAGATGTCTGATGCCCGGAATGGCCCACATATACTCAGACCAACATACTGTAATATTAACACAGCATACATCATATTTAGTCTGTGTGACACTATACTACACTGTATTCATGTCAGGGCTCACAGTGCTGGACTGGATATCATTACTTTGCCTCTGCTGCCACGTATTATGTCCATTGCTATTTGGGGGGTGTTATGTGGCTGCTGCGTGGTCCTTGTCTGTCTCAATGTCAACATCAGATTATGTAGCTGTGCCATCCATGCCAGTCAAGTATGTGCCTGATTCTAGGGTACCTGTCAACTATCTGTTTCTTCAAGATCATACTATATAGCATGCCACATGCTAGAAACATCTGCAGGATATGTCAGGATCATACTGCAGTGTCCCCCCATCTACTGAGGCAGCAGAAGTATGCTGTGTGCTGAATGCACACATGCTCAGTGATAGTATGAATTTCTGCATGTGCTGTGTTGTACTGGTGTTAACAATACTCTATGCTTTCCATGTGGTCATCATTAGCCAGGGCTCTAGCGGGTATCCTCCATCACATCCAGTATAGGAACAACATATATGAGGGGGCTGCTACATTTTGACACACTATATATGTAACTGATTAGGCCGATGTGTAGAATGTCATCTTGTATGAAGCAATGATATAGTTGTGATATATTCTGTATATGTGAGTCACTGGAGCTGCACAATTGCTATGCAGATACATTGGTTATAATACAGTGCATGTCTCATGCTACCAGGAAGAGTTTTCAGAAAGTTATTCTTTCTTATTCGTATATCTATGACTTTGGGTCAGGTGGGGTCTTTACTGACACAATCGCAGTCTGTGGCACATGGTACCTCATGGAGGCCAGCACTGTCACAAAAGCCATGCATGGTAGAGTGCTCTCCTTCAGTTTGTTAGGAAACCAGACATTCTCATCAACATGTAGAAACATACCTTCAAGGAACTTGGTCAGCACTGCAGAGGTAAAGGCCTGGGAAATGCCTATAAGAAAGACATGTATTCCTGTAGATTACACATGTCAGATGTTAACCAAGTAAACTAAGCTCTGTATGATATCTTGATTTACATGGACCTGATCAATAATCTTTGTCCACTTCCATTACCATTTTTCTTGCTGCCTGATATCTCCTTATGCATACAGGTGGGATGTGGCAATGCTAACAGCTACTAGATGCTGCTACATGACTGCTGCTGCTGTGGCTCTGAGCATTCTTCTGTCTGCATATCCAGTATTTTTGGCACACTTTACTCTTTTACAGTATTGTGCACATTGGTGCACAGTTATCTCCAGTAACCGGTATGAATTGTGACTATGTTAATTTTGTATACATTTGCATTTCCTTATCTGCTTTCATTAGCATGTCATAGCTCCATTTTCATATGCGATCTGCTGTGCCTTTTTATTTGCTGCACCATAGTGTAACATGGCACTATGAATTGCTGCTAGTGTGCACATGGCCATTTCCCATCTAACTGTGCATGAAGTAGGACACAGCTTCTTGGCCATGAATCTCAGTGTTGGTGTTAATACATACAGTGATTTAGCTTTTCCAATTCATGCGTGTTTTATTTCTTGCAAGACAAGCAGTTCTGTGTAGGTATTTAACACAGAATTTCTGAATTGTGACTACTGTTTTATAATTATTAATGTTGATGTCTTTACTGTTTTGACTATTGATCTGCTACTGTATCTGTGTTTTTACATTTGCTGCTGTGTGTACTGTTGATTGTCCAAACTTTAATTCTCTGTAATTGACTATGGAATAATGTTCTATAGTCAGTTTAAGTATTTCACCATGATCCCCATTTCCCCATTTGTTAAAAAAAAAGAAATATATATCTATCTATATATATATATATATATATATATATATATATATATATATATATATCTATCTATATATAGGTTTGCTATGGTAAGGTCGATCCAACTTCCATCGAATCCACTGTACTGAAGTCCGGAGGCCGAACAGCGACAATGTTGAACCATCTCGACCCATGTTAAAGCCCATTCTGAGGTTGAAGTCGAGATGTATTTAGAAAATGTTGGACTTCAACATTGTCACTTTCACGGATGTGGGTCGATGATTCCATCATTCGACGATGATGTACAATCTCTTTATACCAGTATTCCACATCATGGCGGAATCACTGCTTTAAAATTTTGGCTTTCTGAATATGGGCAATATTCAATGGAACACTGTCAGCTTCTGGTAGAGCTAGTTAAAACAGTGTTGGAACATAATGTCTTCTTTTTTGGTAAGGAATGCTACCTGCAAGTAAAGGGGACAGCGAGTGTACGCTGATCTATTTAAGGGTTATATGGAACATATTTTGATTTATAATGAAATAAACCCATTTAAAGAAGATCTAGCAATATGGAGATGCTTCCTAAATGATTGCTGGGCAATATGGTCTGGATTAATAGCTAATTGGAAAAATTTTGTGGATTATTTGAACTCAAATGAGTTTGGTATTGTATTTGTGGATAGAATTGAGATTTCCACTATTGCTTTTATAGATGTCCATATCACTAAGGCATTAGAATGACAATGG